>NC_133618.1:480669054-480819352 GCF_048593235.1 Sminthopsis crassicaudata | reverse complement strand
GATGTAAGGGTTACAAAGTCCACTTCACTCTTAAAATACTCTCTAGATTAGTATGCAAATGATTCCAAGCAAGGTTCCATCTAAGTGAAGATGGAGACTATCATTCTGCTGGGCCATAGTACCATCTTTTTTACATATATCTGTTAGAAACAATCCTTCCCTCTCCAAATCTCTCTTTCCCCAAAGTCAAAACTTTGGTTTCTGTGCAGAATCCTGATCAGTACTTAACCACTCATTTTTAAAACATAGCGATCACTGTGTCATGATAGAAACAAATACAGAAACATAACTGTCTTTTCCCCCAAGGAGTTTACATTCTAATAGGTGGAAATAGTATTTAGAAAAAGAGTATTGGTATTCTGGTTTTTTAGTCTGGGAAGTCATAGGGATGGTGAATGAAGGATTAACATATCATTTTCTGAAGTAATGGTATTATTGATTTGGTTGCTATTCCCAGACAGAGGTATAAAACAGGTTAGTAGTGGTGGTGGTGGTGGTAATAATTAGGTAGGGAAGGTGCTGTCCTAATTGATGAAAATACCTTTTCTCCTTTAGAGCCTGGTCTTTAGAGATCTAATTTGTGGGTTGCTATTTAGCAGAGCATATAGCAAGAAGATAGCTAGAGTGAAACATGGTCAAATATAGGGCTGGTTGGATATGGTGGGTTCTCATCAATTGGGACAGCACAATCCCAAAGTAGGTCTTGCCTTGAGGCAGTGAGAGGTTAAGTGAATTCTATGTTTACAACCAGTATATACCAGAAGTAAGACCTGAATCCTTGTTTTCCTTACTTTGAGAGCAGTTCTCTATGCATTATTACATACTTCCATACTCTCAACTTTGATTCTTCTGGGACTGTAGTATTCTGTTATTCATAACCATACAACAGAATTTTAAAGTTACAAAATGGACTTTTCAAAGGGGGAAGTTTAAGGTAATTAAAAGCAATTTTTGAAACATAATCCAATTAGCTTTCTTCTTTCTTTCTAACTTGGTCTAGATCATTGTCATTTTCAGTATTTAGGATAAATATACAGATGAACCAACCCTTTGGATTTTTCACCCAACTGCATATTTAATATATATTCTTTATTTGATTATTTTTCTCTAGATAGATAGTTCATTCAAACCATTCTGAATAAGTATGAATCTCACTTAGGAGATTTTGGAATTTTCTGGGTTATCCTGCATTTAGCACAGTATCATTTACAAAAAGGAAAACTTGGAGGATTTTACCATCTAAAGGAAACTCTTCTTCTATTTGGTCTCTTCATTTTTAAATTACTCATAGCAGTAGTAAAAAATTCCAGACATCTGTGTCCCTATTTTATGATACTTGATATTAACAATTAAAGGATCATTGAACAAAGTTATTTCTATTATTATATCTCTCCATACAAGGAATCATATTTACACATACACACATTCTTGGAAAGCCTTTATGATTGTATTTTGCTTTACTGAATTGAATGCCTTAAAAAAATAACCAACCAGCAATTAGCATAGTGGAACCTTATGTTCTCTATGCCTTTCAGTTAACTGTGTGACTGTAAGATGGGGTCTGTTATAGATGCTTCAAACTTCTTATTTTCTGATGTTGTTGAGTGCTTGTCATGTCCAGTGTCTTGTTCACTTTTTTGAAAGAAGTATTCATGATGTATCAATCTGAGTCTTTTGAGTAATCTGCAGTCTTGATATCTTTCATTTCTTGAACCTGAATTATATTTCCAAATTCTCTGTTCCTCTGTGTTTACCTTTTGATTGAATTCATTGAGTATCAAGCAAAAGTTGATTTAATTTAGTGTAGAAATTCTTATAGAATTTTTCTATTTTTTTATCTTCTGCAACAGATGTTGGTACATAAACCATGGTTGTCCTTATGCCATCATTTTGCTAATCAGGAATATCTCAGTGAATTTAGTCATCTCACATGATTGCTCCCATGAAATAACATTTCTTATTGCTTTTGGGTGCAAAGCAATGGGAATATAAATACAAACAAAAAAAGACAATTCTTTCCCTCAAGGAGCTTTCAGTCTAATTATGGAATACAATACATAAAAGGGAGCTGAAAATAAGGGTGTGTATGGTAGTGAGACTCAAAGATACCTATGGTGCAAGTATTGTTGAGAAAGTCCCAGAGAATCAAGAGTGAAGCCAGGAGAGGAATAAAAACTGAGTTTTTTCCTTAAAGTGAATATTTTGGTAGGAACCAATAAATCAGGTCAAAAGGCAGAAGGAGCAGACGTTGCTTCCAATTTGTGAAGTCTGGGATGGATTGAACTACAAAGATAAAAAAGGTTTCTAGAACATTGGAGGGAAAGTCTGGAAGAATCAGGAGTGCAGCCTGGAGAGAAATAAAACTTAACTCCGTAAACTTTTTTTTTTATTTGCCTCCTAAGGAAACCTACGAACCATTCTATCTTTTAACTGCAACTTCCCTTTGTTATTTGGTTTCATTGATCATGAAAATGTCAGTAGTGATATAGTCACACACTCAAATAGCTCTGTGATCTCATTGATTTGAATGATCTGATGGAATCAGATCCATTGTTACCCATTCTTGGCAATGTCCCTGTCCTCTTATAATTTTTCAACAAGGAATCAACCTAATATGCTGGAGGCCTTCCTTGACTCCCATCTTTAAAAGGATGCAAAGAGAGCATGTTATTTGTCATCCCTTACCATCTTTTCCTGCTGTCATATACGTCCATGATGACACCCTCTACTCCTGTGCTTTGAAGTACATTGGTAATATGCTGTAGCTTTTTCACATCTGCTATGGAACTTTCCATTGCCCTCTAATTTTGCTTTTTTCCAAAGTGTGTGTCTTCACATCTCAGAGCCAAAAAATGGCAATATAAGATGGATCTTTGTAGACAGGAGAAGTTTGGGTAATTAAAGGGGTTTTATAGTTTCTTGAGGACAATCTAGGACCTTCTCTTTCTCTATAATTCTGGATCCACACTATTGTACATTTGTACTGTGCATTCCAAATACATATAGTAGTAGGCAAGTTCTATAGGCTTTTCCATTGCATGTCATAATTTGTTGTTGTTCAGTTATGTCCAACTCTTTATAACCCTATGGACCATAGCATACCAGGTCTATCTTCTACTCTCTCTTGAAATTTCTTAAACTCTGTCCAAGTTCATATTCATTGTTTCCATTATATTATCTATCCATCTCATTTTCTACCATCTCTTTTTCCCTTGTTTTCAATCTTTCCCAAGTTCAGGGTCTTTTCCATTGAGTCCCATCCTCTCATTATGTGCCAAAGTATCTAAACTTCAGCTTCTCTATTTGACCTTCCAATGAATAGCTTGAATTTAAATCCTTAAGTAGTGACTGATTTTATCTCTTTGTTATCTTAGGAAAGCTCAGAAGTCCTTGTTATTCTAGCATCATAATTCAAAAGTTTTGATTCTGTGGTGATCAGCTTTACTTATAGTCCAACTCTTACATTGCTGCTAGAAAAAAACCCATAAGTTTGACTATATGGACTTTTGTTGGCAAAGTGATGTCTCCACTTTTTAGTATACTGTTCAGATTTGCCATAGCTTTCCTTCCAATAGGCATCTTTTAATTTCATGACTGCAATTGCCATTTGCAGTGATCTTTGAGCCCAGGAATAGAAAATTTGACATGGCTTCCATACATGGCTTCCATTTATTTTTCCTCTATTTTCCAAGAAATGATGGGACCAGTTGGCAACATCTTAGGTTTTTTGATGTTAAACTTCAAATCAGCTTTTTCATTTTTCCCTCTCTCTCATAAAGAGGTTTCTTAATTCCTCTTCACTTTCTGCCATCAGAGTGGTATCATTTGCATGTCTGATAACTTTAATTCCAGCTTTTTATTCATCCAGCTTGGCATTTCACATGATGTCATAATCTAGGCAATAGAAATTCTTCATCCATTTGGTCTTTTGGGGTGGATTGTCAGGTCAAACTCATTTGAATAGGTACAAATATCTTCTCTAGAGACTGTGGAGTTTTCCTGGGATTGCTGCACAATGCCATTCACACACAGAAGAATCTGAAAGATCTTACACTTTTTAGGGAATCTTCTTCAACATGGACTTTGTGCTGGATCTCCTCTGTTATAGTAACTAATGACTTTGGAAAGCATATGTCCTACTGTTTTTATGCCTTGCCTGATATTTATAATCAGAGGGTCATTGAACATACTTATTTCTGTTGTTCAAAAAGCAATCTTGAATGATTTTAATATATGGAGAGGAGGCACCTTGTTGTAAAGAAGACTTTAAGACAGAATTTTGTTCTACCAAATCAATTTCTTATGTATTTATAAAACCATCATTTTATAGGTGGAGGAAATTTTAGAAATCTTTAGGTCCAACATCTTTATTTTATGGTCTAAGAAGTTGAAACCTAGGGTTAAATGAATTGTCCAAAGTCACAGAGCCAAAATTAAATTAAAACCAAGGTCTCTTGCTTCTAAATCTTATGTTGTTTCCAGTATACTTTATTTTTAAATTTCTGCCAATAATTTGGTATTTCATTAGTCATTTTACACAGATCTCACATTTAGTGACCTAATAGTTAAGTTAATTTTTTAGATGAATTACATCAGAGGTAGCAACCACATGGCCAGCATTAAGACAAAACTCAGTGTTATAGAACTAGAATAAAATTCATTTGAGAAATACTTAACCAAAGAAATAAAAATACAGTAAAATACACATGTTAATAAGTGGTTTGGGTTTTGATGGTTCAGAGTTATTGTTAATAGAAATTATTTCTGTTCCGGCCAGAAATTCTGATGATCTTCCCCTGCCAGATTGAATTTTTTTTTTTTTTGAGTAGGCAAACTAGGCCATCTTTTGTTTCTTTTCTTTTTCTTTCTTTCTTTCTTTCTTTCTTTCTTCTTCTTTCTTTCTTTCTTTCTTTCTTTCTTTCTTTCTTTCTCTTCTTTCTTTCTTTCTTTCTTCCTTTCTTTCTTTCTTTCTTTCTTTCTTTCTTTCTTTCTTTCTTTCTTTCTTTCTTTCTTTCTTTCTTTCTTTCTTTCTTTCTTTCTTTCTTTCTTTCTTTCTTTTTTACATAGCTTTAAATCATGGAACGGGAGTTGCTTCAGATAAACTGAGATCTGGGAAAGTCCTTAGCTTAAAAAGGCTGAGTTCAGAGGTGGAACCAAGATGGCAAAGTAAAGGCAGAGACTCACTTCGCTCTCCCTGAAACTGCTCCAAATTCCTTTAAATAATGACTCTAAACAAATTTTAGGGTATCAGAACCCATAAAAAGACATCTTAGAAAGTCAGTAGAAAAGTTCTATGGCACCAGAGTGGGAGTCCAATAGTAAGTTCTGGCACATACTTCATGCCAACATAGTACTGGCCTCAGCCCCAGTGCCAGCAAAGTCTTGGGCCTCTGAATCAGCAGCATACTGGCAATTTCTATCTCTCAGCCCAGAGACACCAAAGATGAGTTGGAAAGATCTGTCAATTGGATGAGAGAAAGCCTTGGGAAACCAGCAAACTAAGAAGTGGGTATAAGTACCAGTGGCAGCTGCAGCTTCTGAAGGCACAGGAAGTCTCTTTACTCTTTAGCACTGAGGAAGGACTCTGTTGCTTTAGTAAACTGAAACTTACAGTCACAGTGGAGTGGGGACACTCTTCTTAGTTTTAGGGCAGAAAATAATGCTTCAACAAAGAGTTAAAAGTCAAGTAATGGGCTGAGAAAATGAGCAAGCAGAAAAAGATTCTGACAAAGTTACTGTGGCAACCAGGAAGATCAAAACATACACTCAGAAGAAGATAACAAAGTCAAAGCTCCTAGATCCAAAACCTCCAAGAAAAATAAGAATTGGTTTCAGGTATGGAAAGCTCAAAAGGGATTTTGAAACTCAAATGAGAGAGAGAAAAAAATGTCAAGAGAATTGATGATAATAGTGAAAAAGGAAATAAAAGAAGTTAATGAGGAGAAGAATGCCTTAAGAAACAAAATTGGCCAAGTGGAAAAGGAAGAACAAAAACTCACTAAGGAAAATAATTTCTTGAAAATTCAAATTGAGCAAATGGAAGGTAATGATTTTATGAGAAATCTAAGAAACAATAAAACAAAACCAAAAAAATGAGAAAATACAAAACAATGTGAAATATCTCATTGAAAAAAACAACTGATCCAGGAGAAATAATTTTAAAATTATTGGTCTATCTGAAAACCATCATTAAAAAAAGAGCACAGACATCATCTTTCAAGAAATTGTCAAGAAAAACTGTTCTGATATTCTAGAACCAGAGGTAAAATAGAAATTGAAAAAATCCACTGATCACCTCTTGAAAAAGATTCCCAAATAAAAACTCTCAGGAATATTTATAGTCAAATTCCAGAACTCCCAAATCAAGGAGAAAATATTGCAGAAAGAAACAATTCAAGTATAATAGCGTTATAGTCAGGATAACACAAGATTTAGAAGCTTCTACGTTAAAGAATTGGAGGATCTGGAATACGATATTCTGAAGAGCAATGGAACTAGGATTACAACCCAGAATCACCTACCCAGAAAAACTGAGTATAATCCTTCAGGAGGAAAGGTAGATTTTTGTGATGAAAGGACCAGAGCTGAATAAAAATTTTGATTTTCAAATACAGGACTCAAGAAAAGCATATGAAGGTAAATAGGAAAGGTATATCATAAGGGATTAAATAAGATTTATTTGCTTACATTTATACATGGGAAGATGATACTTGGAACTCATTAGAACTTTCTTATTATTATGGCAGCATAGATAGGAAAGCGATATCGTAAGGGTAAATGAGATTTATATATTTATGTTCCTATATAGGAGGATGATATTTGTTAGGATATATAGACAGAGGGAGCAGATGTGAGTTGAATCTGAAAGAATAATTTAAAAAAATAAAATTAAGAGATGAGAGAGAAATATACTGGGAGAATGGGAAAGGGAGAAGTTGAATGGTATAAATTATCTGCCATAAAAGAGGCAGAAAAAGCTTTTATACTGGAGAGGAAGAGGGTAAGGGGAGAGGGAGTGAGTAAACCTTAATCTCATTAGAATTGGCCTAAAGAGGAAATAACACATACACTGAATATGAATACAGAGATCTATCTTGCCATGCAGGAAAAATAGTAGGGAAGAGGATACTGAAATGGAGAAGGGTATAAAAGAGTAAGCATATTGGGGGAGGGAGGTGGTCAGGAGCAAAAAACTTTTGAGGAGGGCCAGGGTAAAAGGAGAGAGAGAGAAAAGAATAAAGTTATAAATAAATAATAAAGTAATAAAGAAAGAAAGAATACAGTTAGCATTTGTAATTGAGAAAAGAATTTTGAGGCAAGTTTCTCTGAAGTCCTCATTTCTCAAATGTATTGGAAACTGAGTCTATTTATTAAAAAAAGAAAAAAAAAAGAGCCATTCCCCAACTGATAAATGGTGAAAAGATGTGAACTGTGCCCAAAGGGCTATAAAATCATGCACATCTTTTGACCTAATGATACCGCTACTAAGTATAAATCCTAAAAGGGATTTTAAAAGAGGAAAAGAACCTATATGTATACAAATATTTATAGCAGTTCTCAAGGCAAAGAACTGGAAACTGAGGGGATGCCTATTAGTTGGGGAATGACTGAATAAACTGTGGTGCATGGTCATGATATGTAATATTATTTTTCTTTGGTAAATATGAGCAGGATGCTTTCAGAAAAACCTGTAAAGTCCTCTCTCTGACTTCAAAGTGAAATGTACGATGTACAAAGTAATAGCAATGATAGTGATCCACAACTACTCTAAAAGACTTTTGATGAAAATGCTATCCAAACCCCAAGAAAGAACTGATTGTGGCTGAATACAGATTGAAACATACTCTTTTTAAAAAAAACTTTATTTAAAAAAAATTTTTTTGGGGGAGAAAATCTATGTTTTCTTTCACGGCATGACTTTTATGGAAATGTTTTGTATAGCTTCACATATGCCTTCTCAATGGGGGTAGAAGTGGGAAGAAAAGGAAAGATTCTGGAATCAACATTTAAAAAAATGTAAAAAAATTTTTTTACATGTGTATACACATAAACACACAGACCAAGACGTCCCACTGCATCTGGGGTCATCATCAGTTCTGACCTATATTGTATCACTGAACTCATGACTGGAGGAGAGAGTGAGGCTGATGACTTTGTATAGCCCTGTCTCACTTAAATCCATACACTTGCAAGTCAAGACATCACCTTCCTGATGTCTTTAGTCTTCTTTAAAAACAAAGAATGAACAACAACAATGTGGTTGACTAAGTTGACATGTGCCTTGCAGGTACCTTAATGTTGGGTTTAGTGGCCCACTCTTTTATTTGAGTTTGTCTCCACTGATCTATGTGATTCTTAGTCATTCTTTCTGCTTTTTAAAAATGCGACTTTTGTTACTGCAGGAGCAGAAGAAAGTCAGGCTGGGTTGGATTGCTCAGTACAATCTCCTCATTTCTGATCAGCCACACTACTTTTGGACCTCCTCCTTTCCCCCCTTTTAGCTTCCTGCATGTAGTTTTCTTCCCCCATTAGATTGTAAATAACTTGAGGACAGGACACAGCAATATCCATTTGCTGTTTAAGACCCACCCTGGTTAAGAGAACAAAACCACTAGTGATTAATTCCTTGACTATACATAAAAATATAAAGTCAAGAATGTCTGATCTCCATCTGTTTTTGCAGTGATGGTTGGTAGTAGAGTGCTTAACATAATTCTTGGCACATAATTGGTGCTTAACGAACGTTTATTGACTGACTGACCTTTGAGAATCTAGGTTACTTTCATGCTGTGAGATGAGGAATCATAGTAGGATTTTAGTGGTCACAGCAATAATGATTTCAGTTTATTGAAAACATTCAGATTTACAGTGTACTTTATATATATCATCATAGCCTCATAACAACCCTTTAAGACAGAGAGTGCAGGAATAATCATATCCATTTTACAGATGAAATACCAGAGGTCCAGAGAAAGGAAGTTACTTTCCCAATGTCACATAGCTAGGCAGTAGCCTAGCCAGATTGTGAGCTAGGTTATATATAGGCCTTCTGGCTCCAAATCCAGAGCTCTCTTCTTAGAAAGCAGCCAGTCTGGTCCCCTCCTTTTTTGGATGAGGAAATTGCAGCCTAGAGAAATGTCCAAGGTTTGCCCAAGGTCATACAATGAATCACTGGCAGAGACAGCTCTGGAATTTATCTATCTACAAGTCTTCACATACAGGAAAAACTTTCTGTGATCGTCAGCTGACCTTTCCCTACATCTGTATTTCAAATTACAGCAATAACTCTAACATTTGGACAATGTGATGTTCTTTGTTTCTTTGGTTTTTCTTCTTAGGTTGAATGACTTTAGCTCGATCTTAACTGTTCATCAGTTAGGGGCTTTTGAATTCAATTTGTAATAATTATTTCCCAATACATCCTCATTTTTCTGAATGGAGAGAATTTTTTTTTTAGACCACAACATCTTGGGTAGAGTTATATGAAGAATGATCATAAGAGGAATATAAATCAAGTGGTACATTGATTGTGTTGATGAAATAGGCTGAGAGTAGAGTGCCCAAGGTTGCTCATGTCTCCTTAGGCAACTATCAATCCCCTGACCCACATTAGCCCACTTTGGATTTTCTCCCTCCCTTCCTTCCTTCCTTCCTTCCTTCCTTCCTTCCTTCCTTCCTTCCTTCCTTCCTTCCTTCCTTCCTTCCTTCCTTCCTTCCTTCCTTCCTTCCTTCCTTCCTTCCTTCCTTCCTTCCTTCCTTCCTTCCTTCCTTCCTTCCTTCCTTCCTTCCTTCCTTCCTTCCTTCCTTCCTTCCTTCCTTCCTTCCTTCCTTCCTTCCTTCCTTCCTTCCTTCCTTCCTTCCTTCCTTCCTTCCTTCCTTCCTTTCCTTCCTTCCTTCCTTCCTTCCTTCCTTTCCTTCCTTCCTTCCCTTCCTTCCTTCCTTCCTTCCTTCCTTCCTTCCTTCCTTCCTTCCTTCCTTCCTTCCTTCCTTCCTTCCTTCCTTCCTTCCTTCCTTCCTTCCTTCCTTCCTTCCTTCCTTCCTTCCTTCCTTCCTTCCTTCCTTCCTTCCTTCCTTCCTTCCTTCACATGGCACAGTGGTTTAGAGCCAGGAAAACTTGTTTTTGAGAGTTTAAATCTGCCTTCAGACATTAACTAGCTGTGTGATCCAGGGCAAGTCATTTAACCCTGTTATCTAAGTTTCCTCACCTATAAAATGAGCTGGAGAAGGAGATGGCAAATCTCTTCAGTGTGTTTGCCAAAAATATGAGATCACAAAGAGTCAGATGACTGAAAAATGACTAAACAGCAATAAAAACAAGGTCAGGATTTGAATCTAGGTCTCATTGGTTCCCATTCTCTTCATTATGTGTTCCTTGTTTAGGTTGTTGCCCTTGTATGACTTTTTAATTCTTTTTTGAAATCTTCTCTTTATGACCATTTTAACCTGATATTCCCTGAAAGGAAAGATTATAAGAGGAGAGAGAAAGGCTTTGTTCTGGGCCTGAACCCAGAGCCCCACAGAGAGGGATTTTTGACCCACCAGTTTCTTCCTTGATGTCAGCATTTCAGTCAAACTTCTCTGTTATATTTATTTTCATTTTCTGTGTCTTTCAGATCATGCCCTAAATTATTGGCTTCATTTTTTCTTTTTTCTAAACTGATTGTTGGTTTCTTAAAGCACTAGTGTGGGTGTATTTTTGCAAAATTTCAAAAAGATGCAGAGTTCTTCCTTGGGAATATGTGAAGTGTGTTGCCTGAAAGGGTTTGTTTGTTTGTTTGTTTTTTTTTAAACAAAACTAAAATAAAATGCTGCCATAAAATCTCACACTCCATGCCTAGAATTTCAAGGTCTTCTACCATTTGGCCTGAGTCTCTCTCTAGAATTTGGTCTTAAAAAATCTCTGGGTGATTTACCCAGAGGGAAGCATGTGGTGATATGGGAACAACATGGGATTGAGTATCAGGTGATGTATATTTGAATCCTAGTTCTGATACTTGCTACCTGTGTGTCCTTGGATAAGTCATTGAACTTTTTCTGAGCTTATATTTCCTCATGAGAAGCTTGGTTTGGATCAAAGCTTTAACCAGGAAGAGACAGGGTATTTGAGTAGCATCCCATCCTTACTATTTATTTAACAGTTTATAAGTTTCTTATACACTTAAAATATTTAATTTTTGCTTTTGTATCACCAATGTCTAGCACAGTGCTTGGCTAGTAGTTCAGTCTTTTTTCAGTCGTGTCTGATTTTTCATGATTCCATTTTGGATAAAATACTGGAAATACCATTTCCTTCTCCAGTTCACTTTACAGGTGAGGAAACTGAGGATTAAGACTTGCCCAGGATCACACAGCTAGTTAATGTCTGAAGCAGATTTGAACTCTCAAAGATAAATCTTCCCGACTTCAGGCCCAGCACTCTGTATGTACCACAGCTTCCCACTGTCTAATAGTAGGTGCTTAATATATGTTGATTGATTCCATCCTTCACCTCTCCATACCCATGATAGCAAAGACAGACTCCCTCCCAAGGAGTGTTTTTCTCCCTCTTTAGCAGCTTAGAAACCTCTCCTGAGGTATAAAATATTCATTTCCTCCTACTGCTCCCCTCCTTCCTTAACTTGCTCTGGTTCAGAAATGGCTAATTATAGTTCTGAATTAGATGGTTTCTAACACATTCTAGACTCTAAACCTTATGATCAGGCCTTAGTCTTATAACCAGTGAGTAATAAAGCTTGCATGAAGATCCTGGTGTCCTGTTCCCAGTGCAATAGTCTTCTTTTGGGCACCTTTCTCATGCTTCTTCCTCATCTTAAGGTTATGGAGGATAGAGAGCTAAACCAAGAGTTACTTGCTTCTTTCTAGATCTCTTGGCTGATTGTTAAGAACTAAGTGCTTTAAAAAACACAATATAAAAGCACAGAAACTCCTTTCCCTTTCCCTCCCACCCCCAGTGAATTTACAATTGATTTAAGTGGCTCTTGTTTAAAACTGAAATCAATAAAAACAGAACAGGCCATGTACACTCACAGCCAGGCAACTTGGTTGCACTTTATCTGGAAATATGCTTCCTGGGCATTTGACATTTGGGGTATCAATCAAAAGAGAGAAAACCAGGGGCCATGTCTTCAAAACTGCACTTTTAATTTTTTCTGACATTCTTTGAGGTTTGGTGTATTCATCATTTGTCAAAAGGGAGGCAGAAGGGAAGCAGTGAAATGTCTGTCCTTCAGAATGAACAGAAGAAAAGATGGGAAAAGTCACCTCGAAACCATCTCTCTCTCTCTCTCTCTCTCTCTCTCTCTCTCTCTCTCTCTCTCTCTCTCTCTCTCTCTCTCTCTCTCTCTGTCTCTCTCTGTCTCTTTCTTTCTCTCTCTCTCTGTCTCTCTCTGTCTCTTTCTTTCTCTCTCTCTCTGTCTCTCTCTGTCTCTTTCTTTCTCTCTCTCTCTGTCTCTCTGTTTCTCTCTCTGTGTCTCTGTCTCTGTCTCTGTGTCTCTCTCTGTCTCTCTCTGTCTCTCTCTGTTTCTTTCTTTCTCTCTCTCTCTGTCTCTCTGTTTCTCTCTCTGTATCTCTGTCTCTTTCTTTTTTTCTCTCTCTGTTTCTCTCTCTTTCTTTCGGTTTCTCTGTCATTCTCTCTCTGTCTCTCTCTCTGTTTCTCTCTCTCTCTGTCTGTCTCTGTCTCTGTCTATCTCTCTGTCTGTCTCTCTGTCTCTCTCTCTCTAAATGGGTCCCTGTGCCAGCAAGGGAATCTTTTATATAAAATTTCTTTCTTTCAGATGGGAGCAAAATGATGATGGGCATCTGCATTTTATAGTATCACAGGACTTCAAGCTAGAAGGTACCCTAGGGATCACTTCAGTTTGGGTAGAACAGTTTTCTTAAGACACAAAACCTGAGGTCTTAAACTTCAAAAGGAACTAATAATTATGACCATTATTCATGTAATTCAGGCAACAAGCCTCATATTTATCTTAAATATTTACTTGGTAAAATCAAAGGTGTGAAGATTTTAAAAAACTTTTAGGTTTCTCTCAATGATGGTCTCAACTGATCAGGAATTCCCTTTACTATCCTCACTAGTCTCTGCTCTGAAGACTTCCAGGGAGAGGAAGCTAACTGACTTTCCAAGTATCTCACTCCATTTTTGGGAAACTGATAAAAAGCTAATATTTATATTGCACTATAAGGTTTGTGAAGGATCTTTACATACATTTTCTTATTTGATATTCACAATATTCTTACTAGGAGGCATTACTAGTATGGCTGACTATTTTAGAGATGGAAAAACTGATGTTCAGAAGGAGAAAAAAGGACTTGCCTATGTAACCTAATAATACCTAGTAAGTGTCAGAGCCATTATTCAAACTCATGTCTCTTCTGGGTTACGAGTATAGTATTTTTTTCCCTCACTATAGCTAAATGATGAGGATGGGAGCACAGTGGGATGGGCAAGGCAAGCTCTGAGGAGCTGCAGGTGGCTGCACATGAGACCTGTAGGGAGCTTGATGGAAGGGCAAGGCAGGGTCCCAGATTGTGCTTGCCTAAGGTATGATGAAACCAAAGCAAGGTTGGCATAAATAGGATCATTTAATTTATTTCTTATGTAAGTCAGGGGGTATAGAGTTACACCTGGAAAGGATATCCGAAGGACATGGAGAAATAACGACTTCAAATCTCTTTTTGTCCCCTCTCTTTTAACCCCTTTTTTCTCCAATTTATCCCAAGGTCCGAAGTTTTATCATCAAATTGAACAGGAAAGATGAGGTCCTTTGCAGATTTTAAGTAGATAGAATTTGCTCCCCAACTCCAACTTCTTCCTCTTCCCCAGAAAATATAACCTAGATATTGTGTTTATAAAAATGGGAGGATCAAAACATTTCTCCTGTTAGACAGATTTCCCTTTTCCATCTCCATTTCATTCTACAGTCCCTTCAGGAGTCTTCATTTTCTCTTCTAAATCAAGTTTATACAACTAGACTTTTATAAGCTACTTATGTAAATAGCTGGCTGAGTTGTAGGCTTCTGGTGGGAGTAGAGGTTCATATCCGAGACAGACATGGGGGCACAGAATATACAGGGCCTGGTTTCTTATCTACAGGCTTAAGAGAACAATAATTTTTCATCAGTAGCTAATCTCAGAAGACAAAAATTTACAAGCATCAAGCTGTCACAGCCAAACTGAGAGCAACGGGACTTTTAGTTTATTCTACATTATTCTCCCTATGAAACTGGATATTGCTTGCCAAACCTCAGGTGTTCTGCTTAGGGAGAAAAGCAGGCATAAGAATCTCCACCAAAATACAGTATAATATGAAATGTCTCTTGGTGTGTGTCCTGCTCTGTCATTATGAGGATGGATTCAACCCCTCTAATCAGGACCAATCCTCACTAATTCTGTTTCTACCTTTATTACCTGCGATCTCATTTCCTAATCCCATGGGTTTTGTTCTAAATTGAGCTGCTTTAGTTAGAAAAGTACCAAACTAGCTAACTTTCAGTAAAGCATTCCTTGTTAGTTTAAGATTTTCTCCTTTTTTTTTGGGTTGCCTGTAACATTTATTATCTGTGCCACACAATTTAGCGATATAACTCTTAGTTACGTAATTTATCTCCAACTTTTCTATGGAGTGGTTTTATTTCCTCAAATATAAATGCAGATTTTTTGTTGTGGAATAAGTGATGGACCAGGTTCAAATCCTAGATCTCAGGATTTTTATTTAAAAAATTTCCCAAGTTTTAATCATATATGATTCATCCAAATCCTTCCTTCAAGTCTGTTAATCTGGATATCTGAGTCTCTGAAGATAAATTCTGCATCTCTTCTTAAATATAGCTTCCCAGTGACATTGCTACTGCTATTTTCTTTTGGTCATACTTGTAGATTTTTATTGTATAAATTAGTGAATCAATTAAAGAGCATTTATTAAATGCCAACTATATGCCAAGTGCTACAGTATATGGCTTAATGGTTGTATGTTGCCAATTTTCCCCTATCTCTTCAACTCTATTGAAAAGTTCTGTAGGTGAATATATTGTCCCCATTAGATCCCCAGTATCTTTGGGACAAAGATCATTGTTAAATTCTGCATCAAACCACAGTAAAAAAAATTTGTGACACCATTTTCTTAGTCCCTCACTTCTCATATGTTTCTTTATCTGCTAAAGAGAGAAAGGCTCTGCAACATTTGTAAAAACACAATTTGTTCTCTTAAAGCCTTTAATTTTCTACTGAGGACCTAATAATTTATACAGAAATGAATTATAGAAATGGTATAAACCATCATGATCTGCATAGGTAGCCCAGGACTCCTGCACATCTCTTTCCTGGTTCTATCAGGTTCCTAGATCAATCCTTTAACCATCTGTAGGGAATGCTGATCTCCACAAGGTATTTCCTTTTCCAGTCTCCTGGAAGACATGTATAAAATCCTTCCAGCAATGTGAATACTCTTAGGAAAATGGCACAATGTTTTTTTCTTAGCGCACCTGCTTTCTTCCTCTTTGGGAAAAGTCTTAAACCTATTATGTACCTTCAAAGGCCATTGCTCCTTCTTTTCTTCTTCGATCTAACAATTTCTTGACATGGATAATTTTTCAACATTACTCATTGAAAAACCTTGTATTTCACTTTTCCCTTCCCTTCCCTCATTCCTCCTTCTAGATGGCAAATAATCCAATATATGTTAAGCATGGTACAAATATGTTAAATCCAATATATGCACACATATTTATACAATTACCTTGCTACACAAGAAAAATAAAATAAAACAGGAAAAAAATGAGAAAGAAAAAAAATGCAAGTAAACAACAACAAAAAGAGTGAAAATGCTATGTTGTAAGTTACACTCAGTTCTTATATTCCTCTTTCTGAGTATAGAGGGCTTTCTTCATTACAAGACCATTGGAACTGGCCTGAATTATCTCGTTGTTGAAGAGAGCCACATCCATCAAAATTGAACTTTGTATAATCTTGCTTTTTTCATTTATAATGATCTCCTGGTCCTGCTCATTTCACTCAGCATCAGTTCATGTAAGTCTCTCCAGGCCTTTCTGAAATCATCCTGCTGGTCATTTCTTACAGAACAATAATATTCCACAATTTACTCAGCCATCTTCCAACTGATGGGCATCCACTCAATTTCCAGTTTCTAGCCACTACAAAAAGGGCTGCAAGAAACATTTTTGTACATATGGGTCCCTTTTCCTCCTTTAAGATCTCTTTGGGATATAAGCCCAGTAGTAGCACTGCTGGGTCAAAGGGTATGCACAGTGTGATAACTCTTTGGGCATAGTTCCAAATTCCTCTCCAAAATGGTTGGCTCCCTTCACAGTTCCACCAACAATGTATCAGTATCCCAGTTTTCCTATATCCCCTCCAACATCTGTCATTATCTTTTCCTGTCATTTTAGCTAATCTAAGAAGTATATTAATTTACATTTCTTTATTCAGTAGTGGTTTAGAGCATCTTTTCATATGACTAGAAATGGTTTCATTTTCTTCATCTGAAAATTATCTGTTCATATAATTTGATCATTTATCATTTGGGGAATGGCTTGAATTCTTATAAATTTGAATCAATTCTCTATATATTTTAGAAATGAGGCCTTTATCAGAACCCTTGAATATAAAACTTTCCCCCCAATTTATTGCTTCCCTTCTAATCTTGTCAGCATTAGTTTGTTTGAACAAAAAAGTTTCAAACTTAATATAATCAAAATTCTCTATTTTGTGATCAATAATGATCTCTAGTTCTTCTTTGGTCCCAAATCCCTTCCTCTTCCACAGATCTGAGAAGTAAACTATCCTATGTTCTAATTTTCAGCAGTTTCTTTTAAGCCCATCAATTGCTGATGCTGAAACAGATATCCCCACCTGACAGACAAGGGGTACAGAATAGATTAAAAGGTACTCTATGCCATGGGGCATAGGAAGATTCCTCTTCTTCAGTTCAAATCTGCCTCAGACAGATTTGTGTGTGTGTGTATGTTCTTTTAGTAAAGATTATTGAAATTTAACTTTCATATCAACAAATGTTTATTTAGAGCCTATTAACATGAACAGGCTTGTGCCAGGTGCTGGAGATGCAAAGACAAGGTATCCTCAAGGAACTTACGTTCTACTGGAATGTGACTAGTTAGGGGGCACAGTGGGTAGAATGTAGGATCTGTAGTCAGGAACACTTGAGTTCCAATCTGGTCTCAGACATTTATTAGGTGTGTGGCTCTGGGCAAGTCAATTAACCTGTGTCTGCCTTAATTTCCTCAATTGTATGTAAATTGAGGCTTATAATGGCACCTCATAGAGTTGTTGTGAGAATCAAATGAGATATATAATATATAATATAAAGTGTTCCCTTAATAATTAATGCTTATTCATTTTCCCTTCTTCCTGAATGAATATACATTAAATGCTTACTATGTGCCAAGCATTGTGTTGAACCTTGGGGAAAGAAAGAAAGAGCTTCAAGGAGCTCTAAGTTTAATAGAGGACACAGCATGCAAACAATTATGTGTAAAAAAAACTTAGGTAGTTTTGGTTTGCTCCCCCCCCTTGCCAGGCGTGAAACTAGATTATGAGTATGATGCAGGCTGGGATTTGAATCCTATTGCTCTAGTTAGTGCCTCAGTATGAACCCTGGCTGCCTTTAATCTCGCTCTTGTAGAGCCAACATGGTAGAACAGAACGGATGCTGGAACTGGTATCCTTTCAGGAATATTTATTCCAAATCTTTGTTCTATCTGTACAGCATTAGGCAAATCACTCACCCTCTGAGACTGTGTTTCCTCCTCTGCAAAATGAGGAGGTTGGACTAGATTGAGTTAAAGTTTCTTTCCATCTGTGAGGCTGTTACTTAGCAAAATCTGTAATTGTTAATTAGAAAAATCAAGGCAACAGACCTTCAGATGAGTGAATCCTTGATGTCTTTGAAGAGGATACTGAAATGGAGAAGGGTATAAAAGAGTAAGCATATTGGGGGAGGGAGGTGGTCAGGAGCAAAAAACTTTTGAGGAGGGCCAGGGTAAAAGGAGAGAGAGAGAAAAGAATAAAGTTATAAATAAATAATAAAGTAATAAAGAAAGAAAGAATACAGTTAGCAATTGTAATTGAGAAAAGAATTTTGAGGCAAGTTTCTCTGAAGTCCTCATTTCTCAAATGTATTGGAAACTGAGTCTATTTATTAAAAAAAGAAAAAAAAAGAGCCATTCCCCAACTGATAAATGGTGAAAAGATGTGAACTGTGCCCAAAGGGCTATAAAATCATGCACATCTTTTGACCTAATGATACCACTACTAAGTATAAATCCTAAAAGGGATTTTAAAAGAGGAAAAGAACCTATATGTATACAAATATTTATAGCAGTTCTCAAGGCAAAGAACTGGAAACTGAGGGGATGCCTATTAGTTGGGGAATGACTGAATAAACTGTGGTGCATGGTCATGATATGTAATATTATTTTTCTTTGGTAAATATGAGCAGGATGCTTTCAGAAAAACCTGTAAAGTCCTCTCTCTGACTTCAAAGTGAAATGCACGATGTACAAAGTAATAGCAATGACAGTGATCCACAACTACTCTAAAAGACTTTTGATGAAAATGCTATCCAAACCCCAAGAAAGAACTGATTGTGGCTGAATACAGATTGAAACATACTCTTTTTAAAAAAAAACTTTATTTAAAAAAATTTTTTTTTGGGGAGAAAATCTATGTTTTCTTTCACGGCATGACTTTTATGGAAATGTTTTGTATAGCTTCACATATGCCTTCTCAATGGGGGTAGAAGTGGGAAGAAAAGGAAAGATTCTGGAATCAACATTTTAAAAAAATGTAAAAAAATTGTTTTACATGTGTATACACATAAACACACAGACCAAGACGTCCCACTGCATCTGGGGTCATCATCAGTTCTGACCTATATTGTATCACTGAACTCATGACTGGAGGAGAGAGTGAGGCTGATGACTTTGTATAGCCCTGTCTCACTTAAATCCATACACTTGCAAGTCAAGACATCACCTTCCTGATGTCTTTAGTCTTCTTTAAAAACAAAGAATAAAACAACAACAATGTGGTTGACTAAGTTGACATGTGCCTTGCCGGTACCTTAATGTAGGGTTTAGTGGCTCACTCTTTTATTTGAGTTTGTCTCCACTGATCTATGTGATTTTTAGTCATTCTTTCTGCTTTTTAAAAATGCGACTTTTGTTACTGCAGGAGCAGAAGAAAGTCAGGCTGGGTTGGATTGCTCAGTACAATCTCCTCATTTCTGATCAGCCACACTACTTTTGGACCTCCTCCTTTCCCTTCCCTTTTAGCTTCCTGCATGTAGTTTTCTTCCCCCATTAGATTGTAAATAACTTGAGGACAGGACACAGCAATATCCATTTGCTGTTTAAGACCCACCCTGGTTAAGAGAACAAAACCACTAGTGATTAATTCCTTGACTCTACATAAAAATAAAAAGTCAAGAATGTCTGATCTCCATCTGTTTTTGCAGTGATGGTTGGTAGTAGAGTGCTTAACATAATTCTTGGCACATAATTGGTGCTTAATGAATGTTTATTGACTGACTGACCTTTGAGAATCTAGGTTACTTTCATGCTGTGAGATGAGGAATCGTAGTAGGATTTTAGTGGTCACAGCAATAATGATTTCAGTTTATTGAAAACATTCAGATTTACAGTGTACTTTATATATATTATCAGAGCCTCATAACAACCCTTTAAGACAGAGAGTGCAGGAATAATCATATCCATTTTATAAATGAAATACCAGAGGTCCAGAGAAAGGAAGTTACTTTCCCAATGTCACATAGCTAGGCAGTATCCTAGCCAGATTGTGAGCTAGGTTATATATAGGCCTTCTGGCTCCAAATCCAGAGCTCTCTTCTTAGAAAGCAGCCAGTCTGGTCCCCTCCTTTTTTGGATGAGGAAATTGCAGCCTAGAGAAATGTCCAAGGTTTGCCCAAGGTCATACAATGAATCACTGGCAGAGACAGCTCTGGAATTTATCTATCTACAAGTCTTCACATACAGGAAAAACTTTCTGTGATCGTCAGCTGACCTTTCCCTACATCTGTATTTCAAATTACAGCAATAACTCTAACATTTGGACAATGTGATGTTCTTTGTTTCTTTGGTTTTTCTTCTTAGGTTGAATGACTTTAGCTCGATCTTAACTGTTCATCAGTTAGGGGCTTTTGAATTCAATTTGTAATAATTATTTCCCAATACATCCTCATTTTTCTGAATGGAGAAAATTTTTTTTTATACCACAACATCTTGGGTAGAGTTATATGAAGAATGATCATAAGAGGAATATAAATCAAGTGGTACATTGATTATGTTGATGAAATAGGCTGAGAGTAGAGTGCCCAAGGTTGCTCATGTCTCCTTAGGCAACTATCAATCCCCTGACCCACATTAGCCCACTTTGGATTTTCTCCCTCCCTCCCTCCCTCCTTCCCTCCCTCTCTCTCTCCCTTCCTCCCTTCCTCCCTTCCTCCCTTCCTCCCTTCCTCCCTTCCTCCCTTCCTCCCTTCCTCCCTTCCTCCCTTCCTCCCTTCCTCCCTTCCTCCCTTCCTCCCTTCCTCCCTTCCTTCCTTCCTTCCTCCCTCCCTTCCTTCCTCTCTCCCTCCCTCCCTCTCTCCATTCCTTCCTCCCTTCCTCCCTTCCTCCCTTCCTCCCTTCCTCCCTTCCTCCCTCCCTCCCTTCCTTCCTCTCTCCCTCCCTCCCTCTCTCCATTCCTTCCTTCCTTCCTCTCTCCCTCTCTCCCTCCCTTCCTCCCTTCCTCCCTTCCTCCCTTCCTCCCTCCCTTTCTCCCTTCCTCCCTTCCTCCCTTCCTCCCTTCCTCCCTTCCTCCCTTCCTCCCTTCCTCCCTTCCTCCCTTCCTCCCTTCCTCCCTTCCTCCCTTCCTCCCTTCCTCCCTTCCTCCCTTCCTCCCTTCCTCCCTTCCTCCCTTCCTCCCTTCCTCCCTTCCTCCCTTCCTCCCTTCCTTCCTTCCTTCCTTCCTTCCTTCCTTCCTTCCTTCCTTCCTTCCTTCCTTCCTTCCTTCCTTCCTTCCTTCCTTCCTTCCTTCCTTCCTTCCTTCCTTCCTTCCTTCACATGGCACAGTGGTTTAGAGCCAGGAAAACTTGTTTTTGAGAGTTTAAATCTGCCTTCAGACATTAACTAGCTGTGTGATCCAGGGCAAGTCATTTAACCCTGTTATCTAAGTTTCCTCATCTATAAAATGAGCTGGAGAAGGAGATGGCAAATCTCTTCAGTGTGTTTGCCAAAAATATGAGATCACAAAGAGTCAGATGACTGAAAAATGACTAAACAGCAATAAAAACAAGGTCAGGATTTGAATCTAGGTCTCATTGGTTCCCATTCTCTTCATTATGTGTCCCTTGTTTAAGTTGTTGCCCTTGTATGACTTTTTAATTCTTTTTTGAAATCTTCTCTTTATGACCATTTTAACCTGATATTCCCTGAAAGGAAATATTATAAGAGGAGAGAGAAAGGCTTTGTTCTGGGCCTGAACCCAGAGCCCCACAGAGAGGGATTTTTGAGCCACCAGTTTCTTCCTTGATGTCAGCATTTCAGTCAAACTTCTCTGTTATATTTATTTTCATTTTCTGTGTCTTTCAGATCATGCCCTAAATTATTGGCTTCATTTTTTCTTTTTTCTAAGCTGATTGTTGGTTTCTTAAAGCACTAGTGTGGGTGTATTTTTGCAAAATTTCAAAAAGATGCAGAGTTCTTCCTTGGGAATATGTGAAGTGTGTTGCCTGAAAGGGTTTGTTTGTTTGTTTGTTTTTTTAAACAAAACTAAAATAAAATGCTGCCATAAAATCTCACACGCCATGCCTAGAATTTCAAGGTCTTCTACCATTTGGCCTGAGTCTCTCTCTAGAATTTGGTCTTAAAAAATCTCTGGGTGATTTACCCAGAGGGAAGCATGTGGTGATATGGGAACAACATGGGATTGAGTATCAGGTGATGTATATTTGAATCCTAGTTCTGATACTTGCTACCTGTGTGTCCTTGGATAAGTCATTGAACTTTTTCTGGGCTTATATTTCCTCATGAGAAGCTTGGTTTGGATCAAAGCTTTAACCAGGAAGAGACAGGGTATTTGAGTAGCATCCCATCCTTACTATTTATTTAACAGTTTATAAGTTTCTTATACACTTAAAATATTTAATTTTTGCTTTTGTATCACCAATGTCTAGCACAGTGCTTGGCTAGTAGTTCAGTCTTTTTTCAGTCGTGTCTGATTTTTCATGATTCCATTTTGGATAAAATACTGGAAATACCATTTCCTTCTCCAGTTCACTTTACAGGTGAGGAAACTGAGGATTAAGACTTGCCCAGATCACACAGCTAGTTAATGTCTGAAGCAGATTTGAACTCTCAAAGATAAATCTTCCCGACTTCAGGCCCAGCACTCTGTATGTACCACAGCTTCCCACTGTCTAATAGTAGGTGCTTAATATATGTTGATTGATTCCATCCTTCACCTCTCCATACCCATGATAGCAAAGACAGACTCCCTCCCAAGGAGTGTTTTCTCCCTCTTTAGCAGCTTAGAAACCTCTCCTGAGGTATAAAATATTCATTTCCTCCTACTGCTCCCCTCCTTCCTTAACTTGCTCTGGTTCAGAAATGGCTAATTATAGTTCTGAATTAGATGGTTTCTAACACATTCTAGACTCTAAACCTTATGATCAGGCCTTAGTCTTATAACCAGTGAGTAATAAAGCTTGCATGAAGATCCTGGTGTCCTGTTCCCAGTGCAATAGTCTTCTTTTGGGCACCTTTCTCATGCTTCTTCCTCATCTTAAGGTTATGGAGGATAGAGAGCTAAACCAAGAGTTACTTGCTTCTTTCTAGATCTCTTGGCTGATTGTTAAGAACTAAGTGCTTTAAAAAACACAATATAAAAGCACAGAAACTCCTTTCCCTTTCCCTCCCACCCCCAGTGAGTTTACAATTGATTTAAGTGGCTCTTGTTTAAAACTGAAATCAATAAAAACAGAACAGGCCATGTACACTCACAGCCAGGCAACTTGGTTGCACTTTATCTGGAAATATGCTTCCTGGGCATTTGACATTTGGGGTATCAATCAAAAGAGAGAAAACCAGGGGCCATGTCTTCAAAACTGCACTTTTAATTTTTCTGACATTCTTTGAGGTTTGGTTTATTCATCATTTGTCAAAAGGGAGGCAGAAGGGAAGCAGTGAAATGTCTGTCCTTCAGAATGAACAGAAGAAAAGATGGGAAAAGTCACCTCGAAACCATCTCTCTCTCTCTCTCTCTCTCTCTCTCTCTCTCTCTCTCTCTCTCTCTCTGTCTCTCTCTGTCTCTTTCTTTCTCTCTCTCTCTGTCTCTCTCTGTCTCTCTCTGTCTCTTTCTTTCTCTCTCTCTCTCTGTCTCTCTGTTTCTCTCTCTGTGTCTCTGTCTCTGTCTCTGTCTCTCTCTCTCTCTGTCTCTTTCTTTCTCTCTCTCTCTGTCTCTCTGTTTCTCTCTCTGTGTCTCTGTCTCTGTCTCTGTCTCTCTCTCTCTCTCTCTGTCTCTCTCTGTCTCTCTCTGTCTCTTTCTTTCTCTCTCTGTCTCTCTGTTTCTCTCTCTGTATCTCTGTCTCTTTCTTTTTTTCTCTCTCTGTTTCTCTCTCTTTCTTTCTGTTTCTCTTCATTCTCTCTCTGTCTCTCTCTGTCTCTCTCTCTGTTTCTCTCTCTCTCTGTCTGTCTCTGTCTCTGTCTCTCTCTCTGTCTGTCTCTCTGTCTCTCTCTCTCTCTCTAAATGGGTCCCTGTGCCAGCAAGGGAATCTTTTATATAAAATTTCTTTCTTTCAGATGGGAGCAAAATGTAGAACAGTTTTCTTAAGACACAAAACCTGAGGTCTTAAACTTCAAAAGGAACTAATAATTATGACCATTATTCATGTAATTCAGGCAACAAGCCTCATATTTATCTTAAATATTTAGTTGGTAAAATCAAAGGTGTGAAGATTTTTAAAAACTTTTAGGTTTCTCTCAATGATGGTCTCAACTGATCAGGAATTCCCTTTACTATCCTCACTAGTCTCTGCTCTGAAGACTTCCAGGGAGAGGAAGCTAACTGACTTTCCAAGTATCTCACTCCATTTTTGGGAAGCTGATGAAAAGCTAATATTTATATTGCACTATAAGGTTTGTGAAGGATCTTTACATACATTTTCTTATTTGATATTCACAATATTCTTACTAGGAGGCATTACTAGTAAGGCTGACTATTTTAGAGATGGAAAAACTGATGTTCAGAAGGAGAAAAAAGGACTTGCCTATGTAACCTAATAATACCTAGTAAGTGTCAGAGCCATTATTCAAACTCATGTCTCTTCTGGGTTACGAGTATAGTATTTTTTTCCCTCACTATACCTAAATGATGAGGATGGGAGCACAGTGGGATGGGCAAGGCAAGCTCTGAGGAGCTGCAGGTGGCTGCACATGAGACCTGTAGGGAGCTTGATGGAAGGGCAAGGCAGGGTCCCAGATTGTGCTTGCCTAAGGTATGATGAAACCAAAGCAAGGTTGGCATAAATAGGATCATTTAATTTATTTCTTATGTAAGTCAGGGGGTATAGAGTTACACCTGGAAAGGATATCTGAAGGACATGGAGAAATAACGACTTCAAATCTCTTTTTGTCCCCTCTCTTTTAACCCCTTTTTTCTCCAATTTATCCCAAGGTCCGAAGTTTTATCATCGAATTGAACAGGAAAGATGAGGTCCTTTGCAGATTTTAAGTAGATAGAATTTGCTCCCCAACTCCAACTTCTTCCTCTTCCCCAGAAAATATAACCTAGATATTGTGTTTATAAAAATGGGAGGATCAAAACATTTCTCCTGTTAGACAGATTTCCCTTTTCCATCTCCATTTCATTCTACAGTCCCTTCAGGAGTCTTCATTTTCTCTTCTAAATCAAGTTTATACAACTAGACTTTTATAAGCTACTTATGTAAATAGCTGGCTGAGTTGGAGGCTTCTGGTGGGAGTAGAGGTTCATATCCGAGACAGACATGGGGGCACAGAATATACAGGGCCTGGTTTCTTATCTACAGGCTTAAGAGAACAATAATTTTTCATCAGTAGCTAATCTCAGAAGACAAAAATTTACAAGCATCAAGCTGTCACAGCCAAACTGAGAGCAACGGGACTTTTAGTTTATTCTACATTATTCTCCCTATGAAACTGGATATTGCTTGCCAAACCTCAGGTGTTCTGCTTAGGGAGAAAAGCAGGCATAAGAATCTCCACCAAAATACAGTATAATATGAAATGTCTCTTGGTGTGTGTCCTGCTCTGTCATTATGAGGATGGATTCAACCCCTCTAATCAGGACCAATCCTCACTAATTCTGTTTCTACCTTTATTACCTGTGATCTCATTTCCTAATCCCATGGGTTTTGTTCTAAATTGAGCTGCTTTAGTTAGAAAAGTACCAAACTAGCTAACTTTCAGTAAAGCATTCCTTGTTAGTTTAAGATTTTCTCCTTTTTTTGGGGTTGCCTGTAACATTTATTATCTGTGCCACACAATTTAGCGATATAACTCTTAGTTACGTAATTTATCTCCAACTTTTCTATGGAGTGGTTTTATTTCCTCAAATATAAATGCAGATTTTTTGTTGTGGAATAAGTGATGGACCAGGTTCAAATCCTAGATCTCAGGATTTTTATTTAAAAAATTTCCCAAGTTTTAATCATATATGATTCATCCAAATCCTTCCTTCAAGTCTGTTAATCTGGATATCTGTGTCTCTGAAGATAAATTCTGCATCTCTTCTTAAATATAGCTTCCCAGTGACATTGCTATTGATATTTTCTTTTGGTCATACTTGTAGATTTTTATTGTATAAATTAGTGAATCAATTAAAGAGCATTTATTAAATGCCAACTATATGCCAAGTGCTACAGTATATGGCTTAATGGTTGTATGTTGCCAATTTTCCCCTAACTCTTCAACTCTATTGAAAAGTTCTGTAGGTGAATATAGATCCCCAGTATCTTTGGGACAAAGATCATTGTTAAATTCTGCATCAAACCACAGTAAAAAAAATTTTGTGACACCATTTTCTTAGTCCCTCACTTCTCATATGTTTCTTTATCTGCTAAAGAGAGAAAGGCTCTGCAACATTTGTAAAAACACAATTTGTTCTCTTAAAGCCTTTAATTTTCTACTGAGGACCTAATAATTTATACAGAAATGAATTATAGAAATGGTATAAACCATCATGATCTGCATAGGTAGCCCAGGACTCCTGCACATCTCTTTCCTGGTTCTATCAGGTTCCTAGATCAATCCTTTAACCATCTGTAGGGAATGCTGATCTCCACAAGGTATTTCCTTTTCCAGTCTCCTGGAAGACATGTATAAAATCCTTCCAGCAATGTGAATACTCTTAGGAAAATGGCACAATGTTTTTTTCTTAGCGCACCTGCTTTCTTCCTCTTTGGGAAAAGTCTTAAACCTATTATGTACCTTCAAAGGCCATTGCTCCTTCTTTTCTTCTTCGATCTAATAATTTCTTGACATGGATAATTTTTCAACATTACTCATTGCAAAACTTTGTATTTCACTTTTCTCTTCCCTTCCCTCATTCCTCCTTCTAGATGACAAATAATCCAATATATGTTAAGCATGGTACAAATATGTTAAATCCAATATATGCACACATATTTATACAATTACCTTGCTATACAAGAAAAATAAAATAAAACAGGAAAAAATGAGAAAGAAAAAAATGCAAGTAAACAACAACAAAAAGAGTGAAAATGCTATGTTGTGAGTTACACTCAGTTCCTATATTCCTCTTTCTGAGTATAGATGGCTTTCTTCATTACAAGACCATTGGAACTGGCCTGAATTATCTCGTTGTTGAAGAGAGCCACATCCATCAAAATTGAACTTTGTATAATCTTGCTTTTTTTGTTTATAATGACCTCCTGGTCCTGCTCATTTCACTCAGCATCAGTTCATGTAAGTCTCTCCAGGCCTTTCTGAAATCATCCTGCTGGTCATTTCTTATAGAACAGTAATATTCCACAATTTACTCAGCCATCTTCCAACTGATGGGCATCCACTCAATTTCCAGTTTCTAGCCACTACAAAAAGGGCTACAAGAAACATTTTTGTACATATGGGTCCCTTTTCCTCCTTTAAGATCTCTTTGGGATATAAGCCCAGTAGTAACATTGCTGGGTCAAAGGGTATGCACAGTGTGATAACTCTTTGGGCATAGTTCCAAATTCCTCTCCAAAATGGTTGGCTCCCTTCACAGTTCCACCAACAATGTATCAGTATCCCAGTTTTCCTATATCCCCTCCAACATCTGTCATTATCTTTTCCTGTCATTTTAGCTAATCTAAGAAGTATATCAATTTACATTTTTTTATTCAGTAGTGGTTTAGAGCATCTTTTCATATGACTAGAAATGGTTTCATTTTCTTCATCTGAAAATTATCTGTTCATATAATTTGATCATTTATCATTTGGGGAATGGCTTGAATTCTTATAAATTTGAATCAATTCTCTATATATTTTAGAAATGAGGCCTTTATCAGAACCCTTGAATATAAAACTTTTCCCCCAATTTATTGCTTCCCTTCTAATCTTGTCAGCATTAGTTTGTTTGAACAAAAAAGTTTCAAACTTAATATAATCAAAATTCTCTATTTTATGATCAATAATGATCTCTAGTTCTTCTTTGGTCCCAAATCCCTTCCTCTTCCACAGATCTGAGAAGTAAACTATCCTATGTTCTAATTTTCAGCAGTTTCTTTTAAGCCCATCAATTGCTGATGCTGAAACAGATATCCCCACCTGACAGACAAGGGGTACAGAATAGATTAAAAGGTACTCTGTGCCATGGGGCATAGGAAGATTCCTCTTCTTCAGTTCAAATCTGCCTCAGACAGATTTGTGTGTGTGTGTATGTTCTTTTAGTAAAGATTATTGAAATTTAACTTTCATATCAACAAATGTTTATTTAGAGCCTATTAACATGAACAGGCTTGTGCCAGGTGCTGGAGATGCAAAGACAAGGTATCCTCAAGGAACTTACGTTCTACTGGAATGTGGCTAGTTAGGGGGCACAGTGGGTAGAATGTAGGATCTGTAGTCAGGAACACTTGAGTTCCAATCTGGTCTCAGACATTTATTAGGTGTGTGGCTCTGGGCAAGTCAATTAACCTGTGTCTGCCTTAATTTCCTCAATTGTATGTAAATTGAGGCTTGTAATGGCCCCTCATAGAGTTGTTGTGAGAATCAAATGAGATATATAATATATAATATAAAGTGTTCCCTTAATAATTAATGCTTATTCATTTTCCCTTCTTCCTGAATGAATATACATTAAATGCTTACTATGTGCCAAGCATTGTGTTGAACCTTGGGGAAAGAAAGAAAGAGCTTCAAGGAGCTCTAAGTTTAATAGAGGACACAGCATGCAAACAATTATGTGTAAAAAAAACTTAGGTAGTTTTGGTTTGCTCCCCATGTTGCCAGGTGTGAAACTACATTATGAGTATGATGCAGGCTGGGATTTGAATCCTATTGCTCTAGTTAGTGCCTCAGTATGAACCCTGGCTGCCTTTAATCTCGCTCTTGTAGAGCCAACATGGTAGAACAGAACGGATGCCGGAACTGGTATCCTTTCAGGAATATTTATTCCAAATCTTTGTTCTATCTGTACAGCATTAGGCAAATCACTCACCCTCTGAGACTGTGTTTCCTCCTCTGCAAAATGAGGAGGTTGGACTAGATTGAGTTAAAGTTTCTTTCCATCTGTGAGGCTGTTACTTAGCAAAATCTGTAATTGTTAATTAGAAAAATCAAGGCAACAGACCTTCAGATGAGTGAATCCTTGATGTCTTTGTTCATATGAACTCTTCATTCTTGAAATGTTTCCAAAAGGGACTTTTTTTTTTTTTTAATCAGAAGCTTTAAAAACCACTGGTTTCAAAATAGTGTTATGGAAGTTGACCAAAGGACTTTTTCTTTTTCAATTTGATGAACAAGTTCTTACCCCAAGAGTAAGGAAATGTTCATTGGTACTTTGTTTAAAGAAAAAAGGATGAGGGCAAAGAGAACTCCCAATGGGCCTTTGTTGGCTGCGGTTGTCCCTAGGATGATTTGGTTGGTTAGGACTCTTGGGAAGGTAGATTCCTGTGGGAGGGGTCACTTATGTGTACAGGCCTATAAATTAAGCCAGCCTAACTTCTCAGTCCTTGCCCTTTTCCTGGTCAAGAGTATAGCCCTGAATCTGACAGAATGGATCCTGCTCTGGTCAGAAGAGGTCTATGTATATGCTAGAATTCACAATGGCTGTCTTGGTCAGTGTCAACCTTTGTCTGCCTCCATTTTGTCTTCTGTAAAATAGGGATATAATGGAACCTACTTCCTAGGGTGGTTGTGAGGATAAAATGGGATATTATTTATAAAGTGCTTTGTAAACCTTAAAGCTTAGTGTTGTTATTATTGTTATTAATCCTCTTCCTTCTCATACACATTATCGCAGGAGAAGCACATGGGAGTGATACAGAATTCCTCCCTGTTTTCTAGCCCATTCAGTTTTTGAGGAGGGTTCCTGGTAGTAGACTTTCCCAGACGAGGAAACAACAGAAATTCCTGGACATGGTGGAATGAGAAGAGTTTTTGTAGAAGCAAATAGCAGATTCAGAAAACATATGGTGCAAGAATAAAGTCTGTGGACAATTTCCCTGAACTCCAACTTCCCGTGTGAAGAGGATTTTTGTATTCTAGGCAATGTGACCCCAGAAGCTAGCTTTTTATCCAAAGAAAGGACATGTCTTGGGCAGCATTAGTCTTGAGATGTGCCTTACAATAATTCCATGGCCAATTCTTTTAAGAAAAGAGGGCAGTTCCTGAGTATCATGTTTCTTAGAGAAAAGAAGAGAATTACCTACATTTTCCTTGAGGTTGGAGGAGCAGTAAACATAGGGAAGTGAGGGATTTGTATTTTGCCATTACTATGAATAATTTGGACAGTGGAAGTCCTATGGAAAGAGAATTTTATGCTTTGTAACTCTAAAATATTCTTGCCTTTTAGGGGGTTGCTCAAACCATAGGAAACGTTATGAGTCTGGTTGGAGCTGTGTAGGACAGTTTGAGACAACTAGAGATTTGTTGAGATGTGAAAGTGTTGTCCTCTTGGCAATCCTAAATTCAGGTCCTTTCGAGTATACCCATTTTAGTGAGTTGTGTCTCTTCTTCCTTTGGATTTTTCACATTTTTTTTATTGGAATGAAGGAAGGGGCTGTATTCTATCTGCTAGGTGAGACCTTAAAGATATGCATGTGTAGATGGAGATTTCCGGGATCAATTCTTGATGAGGACAATGAGCCAAAACAAAAATCCCTTTAGGGGGGAAGTCCCTCAAATTGAATCCAATCTGCATGAATCCAGAACTTTGGGGGGGGGTCCTGGGTACTTGTTATAATGGATCTTAAGATTATCTTTGAACATTTGTGTACCTCTTTGTACATTTTTCAGCTTTTATCTGAAGGTTCTCTGTAATCTTAATTGTTTGAGATATAGTGTAAGAAGTGTCTGTTGCAGAGATGCTGTTTTTGTGGAGTCTGGAATCAAATATAGATCTGGCTACTACTACCAGGTAGTGGAAAGAGCCCTGAGCTCAGACTCAGAAGGCAAGGATTAAAATGCTGGCTCTGACAATTATTGGCTGTGTGCAGATCTCTTTATTTCTCAGCACATTACCAGAGCCTGCCATGCCTTTAAAGAGTCATTCGAACAGTGGGAAAGAGCAATGGTTTGGGAATTAGAAGGCAGAGGACTAAATCTCAACTTTGCCTGTGTGACCATTGGCAAATCACTTAAGCTCTCTTCAGTTGCTTTTCTGCAAACGAGGGGGTTGGATTTCCTGATTTCAAACTTCCCTTCCAGGTAGAAACTCTGGTCTTATTGGTAAGTGCTTTGCAGACTGAAGGTGGTATATACATGTGAACACTTGTGATGCCCTTGACAGGCTAGTCTGCACAATGTAGCCCCAACTCTCCTATGTTGGGGAAAATACAAAGTTTAAATGAAATATAGTCCCTGTCCTCCTGATACATCGGGGAATTGGTCGCATATTTAGTACACTCTATGCTTTGGTGGACAAAGCCCTGGATTTGGAATCAGAGTTCTAATTCCAACTTTGCCACTTACTAGCTAATTGAGCACGTCACCTCACCCTGCTGGCCATGATTCTTTATCTATAAAGTGGGGATGATAATACATGCCCTACCTATGTCATAGGTTGTTAATGGAGAAAGAAGTTTTAATATCTTATAGCACTGTGGAAATGTGAGCATCATTTCTTAAATCATAATCTCCCCTTTTGGGACCACAAGTGAGCTTTGGTTTGGTATTAGTACAAGCAACATTAAGGAGAGCACAAGCAGCCAGTGGATAAGGTCAAGAAGACTGACTCCTCCTCCTGAGTTCAGATCTAGCTTCAGACAAGTACCAGCTGTGTGATCCTGGGTAAGCCACTTAACTCTCCTCTGAAGAAGGAGATGGCAATTCACTCCAATATCTTTGCCAAGAAAATCCCCAAAGGGGTCATGCAAATCACAGATGACTGAAATGACTGAATAACAATAAGGGAGCATTCCAGAAGCCACCCTCCTGCTTCTGGGCTAGCCCCTAAAGACATCATCTGGAGGAGATGGCTCCCCAGCTGGGAGAAGGGGGCAATCCTCCCCATCAACTACAAAACAACTTCCTTATACAGGACAGGCAAGTCAGCCTAGCTGAAGCAGTAGGGAGCCTGAGGGACCAAGAAGAGGCAGTGTATGAGCAAGTCAAGCCATCGCCACCACCATCTTGACTTCGTCTCTTTTCTGATTTTGAGGGAGACCCTGAACACATGAGCCTCAGGAACAGTGGTACTTTCAGCCACTTCTGTGTGAGAGTCACAACCTCTATAGAGATGTAATTTTGGAACTATTCAGGCACAGCCCAATCTATTGAAGATGGTGACAAGACAGTTCTTTCCACCAAAGTTCTTGGCCCTATCAAATAGTTCAATGTCAATGGAAATAAGATTAAAGAAGAAATATTACCATGTGCTTTGCTATTGTAATCTAAGGACCACTGGACTTGTCCATCTGATTTCCAGCTAAAGTCTTCTCTATGTGTTGTCTTCTCCATTAGAAAGCACTTTCTAATAGAGCACTTTGAGGGAAGAGACCATCTCGTATCCCTGGCACTTAGCACAGTGCTTTACTTATAATAAACAATAAATGTTTCATCTATCCATATCCATCCATCCATCCATCCATTCATCCATCCATCCACTTATATTCTCATTAGACCAAATGTAATTTTCTTGGAGGCTGGAAATATTTAGTTTGTATTCCTAGAACCCAGAACAGTGCTTTGCTTATAATAAATACTTAATAAATGCTGCATCTATCTGTGCATCCATCCACCCATTCATCCATCCATCTACTCATGTTCTTGTTGGACAAACTAAGTTTCTTGAATGCTGCAACTATTTAATTTACATTGCTACAGAGGACTGGCACTTAGTAGCTGTTTAATAAATACCTGTTCATTGATTTTTAAGAACCAAAAAAGGTGGAGGGAAAGGATCAGATCTGTTGGCTTGGCAAAAGGTGAGGACCAGTGCCTTGTGCAATAGACTTTTAGGTAGCGGTTTTCATGGTGATGGTGGTCCTACAGTCCATAAAAGCAGCCCATCGTGCAGTGGGTAGAACTCTGGGCCTAGAGACAGAAAGATTTGAGTTTAAAACTGGTTTCAGACATTTACTAGCTGTGTGATCCTGAGCAAGACATTTAACCCTGTTTGCTTCATGTAAGATGGGATTAATAAATAGCACGCACCACACAGGATTGCTGTGAAGACCAAACAACATGGTTTGTAAAAGAAAGGGCGTAAGACAGTGCCTGGTGCATTTCCTCCTCTTCCCTCCCTTTCTGTCTCCCACTAATGCTATACATTCTTGCTGGATCATTACCTTCTCTTCACTCTAACTATAATAGGCCTTTGATTTTCATCCATTTCCCAATGACAAAAAGACTCCTTGGCCTGTGATGGAAGGAATCCTCTCCAGCATTTTTGTGTGAGAGTGAGAACTGGAGAGGATTCCTTCTATCATTCTCCCTCAAATTTAAAATTAGCCTTATCTTACCTTCTAGGAATCTTGTAGTATAGTGACTCTTACCCTGAGGTCAGAGAACTTGTTTTATAACCATATTTCAATAAACTTGGTTTCCTTTGTAATCTGTATTTTATCTCACATATTTAAAAATATTGTTCTATGAGGGGTCCACAAGCTTCACTATGTTGGTAAAGAGGTCCACGACAAGAAGAAATCAACACAAGGGGGTGGACTAAGTGCTCTTGGAAGTCTCTGCTATGTCTCTGTAGGGAACCCTGTTATAGAGGATTGGAAATGAGAAGACCTGTGTTCTTGTCCCATAAGAATATATAGAGGAGGAACGACTTAACCTTTCATACGCCACAAGGGTAGGAAGCAATCCTCTTTGAGAACCTTTATGGCTTCCAAATATTTCCCTTTCCTGAGTTTTTGTGACCTGGTCCCAACTTGGATTTCCTAAGCAATTAGGCAACTTTTTCTTGGCACCAGTTCACATGTCCCATTCCCTTCTCTCTGCATCATTATGGCCTCGCTGTGAGGCTTTCCCTGCAAGGGAGACAGAGCACTTGGAGAAAGGCAGAGCTTCATGACTCACCTGCTTATTCCATGAAAGATGTAGTGGAATGATAGATATTAGACAAAGTACGACATCATTAACTCACTGTGAGCCCGGCAGTGAGCATGATGTATAAGAGAGATGTGCAGAGGTAAACTGTGGGGGAATGAGAAATGCATGTGTGGTGAAATCGGATGAATAATCTAAACAACAGCAAAAACATTAGAACTCCATTAAGTCTTTAAGTGATTTAAGCTCCCAGAGTGCTGGGAAATGGTGTGAAGCTGAGAATGCAGTGACTAATTAGCAGGGGAGGTTCAGCCCCCATTATTACCATAGTCAGAGTGAAGATGTGTGGCTCTGCCTCTGCATAGTATATGTCATAAAACTGACTTTTCATTTGGGGCCAAGGCTTGCTCCAAATTCTTATTTCATGGGTCAAAAAAACCTTACTACTATTCCCTTCCCTTATCTGATAGTATATATAAAACCCTTTTAATCTGCAAAATGTCTTTCTTTTATCTGTGATTTTTAAGTAGTCTTGAGAGAGAGGTAAATAATTTAGTTGCAGTTTTATAGATGGGGAAACTGAGGCACAGAAGTTAACTCACTTGATGGAGATCGTACATCAAGATGGTAGGAGCAAAAAGTCATTAGACTTTTTGAAGTCAGAAGAGCTGGGTTTGAAATATATAATCTCTATTTTTATATATGCTTTTTTGAAATGTAAATTTATTGTTACATATTTTGACTCCTCCATAATGTTTTGCTGGGCACATGACTATGTTTTGTTTTGGATTTTTAAATTTTTTTCTTTCCTATCTTTCTTTTTCTATTTTCTTATTTGCTATTTAATGTTAAATAAATTAAAATGAAAAAGACCTGGGTTTGAATCCTGAGTATGCTACTTATTAATATGACCATCTATGACCCTCAGTTTCTTTATGTGTAAAATGAAAGAGTTTGGAGTATATGCTCTCTAAAGTCTTTCCCATATCTTAAAATTATAAATAAACCTTTTGGAGGTTTTATTCTATTACATTTTAGGTTTGGGAGGGGAGTGTTGCTATGGTTTCATTATGATAGGGAGATAACATGATGTTCCCAAAGGCTAACCTGGATGGATGGATGAGCTGTAGCATCTTCTACCAGGTTTGGAAGACTCAGAGTATAATCTCAGTGATAGATTGTGTGTCATCCAAGACTTTAGCTAAATTGGGAAAGGTTCATTCCCCAAAATTTTGCCATCAGGAAATGATTTTCTTTTGAACACAACAAACTTTGAAAACTTTTTACTAAGATATGGATGTAATACCAACCCTAATGAAATAACAGATGCTTGAATCGTAATAATAACATTTTTATGGTATTCCCCATGTGCTATGGGCTGGGGTAACCCTTTACAATTATCGTCTCATTTTATTCTCACCACAATCCTGTGTTTTATTATTTGCTTTGTATTTATTTGTATTATTTGTATATTGTAATATTTTACTATGGGTGGTATTCTCATTTTATAGAAAAGAAAACTGAGGCAAATGAGTTTAAGTGACATGCCCAGGATCACACGGCTAGTATATAATCTGAGTCACATTTGAACTCAGGTCTTCATGTCTTCAGACCCAATGCTTTAGCCATTGTGTCACCTAGCTATGCTTAATAATAGTAGAAAACATTTATATAACGCTTACAATGTGCCGGGCACTGTGCAAAGCCCTTTGAGATTATTGTCTCAGTTGATCCTCACAATGATCTTGCAAGGGAGGTCTTGTTATTATTTCTATTTTGTAGTGGAGGAAATAGAGGCAAACAAGTTTAAAGTACTTGTGGTGGATTACACAGCTAGTAAGAATCTTAGGCCACATTTGAACTCAGACCATCTACTGCTCTACCAAGTTACTTCTAAAAAAATTTCAAAAAATTGGGTCTAGTAAAAAATAGTCTTCTTCAAAAGTAGTCTCTTTCTAGGTTACTCCCTGTTGTACTCTCCTTGTGTTGTCATCAAAGACTTCCACCACCTGGCTCCACCTACCCTTCCAGCCCAATCCCACTTCATGCATTCTCCATCCATCTCAGAATGGATTGCCTGCTGATCCCCAGGTGACGCAGTTGTCTGTTCATTTGTTTTTCTTTTCTCCTGCCCCTCTATAGTGGAGCTTGACCAGGATGTATTCCTTCCTCATCTTTAACTGTTGAAATCTTATTCGTTCTTCAGAGTTCTGCTCGTATGTCCCTTTTCTGTAAAGTCTTCCTTGAAACACCCCAAGTGAAAACATTATCTTTTCAGTTTTCCTTAGACCACTTAACGACTCTCTTCGATGTTTGTTTCATAAGCACATTGTATGCATATATCATATTCCTCTATTAGATTGTAAGCTTCTTGAAATCAAGAGCTATGTAATTTTTTATTTATTTCTATCCCTAGTACCTAGGCAGATCCTGACAAATTATAGGTGGTTAATCCATGTTTGTTGGATTGAATTGGCATAGTAGCCTAGAAGTGGAGGTAGGTAACATGGAATAGAAAACCAGATTTCAATGAACTTTTTTTGGACTCAGTTTTCTCATCTGTGAATTGGGTGCAATATTTCCTCATCTGCCCATTTATTGGATGAGGATCAGATGAGACAGTGAATATGAAAATGAATTGAAAAGGAGAAAGTGCTATATGAATATAACAAATTAGTATATAATAATAATTAAATTCTTTTCAAAATTACATATTTCTTCTGGTGCAGAGTCCTGCATTGAACTAGAATTTCTTGCATTTTTTTTTGTTTATTTTGGGTAGCACTTGAGTAACAGCTAATGGGTGCTACTGACAAAGACTATGTGCTCAGGAAAGGAAGAGATTGTCATATAGTGGGAAAAGCACTGACTGGAGTGAAAGGACCTTGATCTGAATGTTTACTATCTCTATGACCTCGGGCAGCTCATTTAACTGCCTCCTGACAGGGATGGCCTCTGAGATCCCTTCTAGCCCCTGAACTATGATGCCATTATTACTGAGGATTGTGAGTGATGAGGGAAGGCTCCCTGGAGAAATGGGGTTTGAAATGAGCTTTGAAGAATGGCTAGGATTTTAGTAAATGGATAAGAGGAGAGAAAGCTCACATCAACCTATTTGCAGAGTATTGGGTTCCTCATTTCACCTGTGAGAATCCCAAAGGTTCCCCACCACAGAAGGTATAAAAGTCAGCTCTTATGCTTCTTCCATAGTTCATTGCCCTTTAACAAATCAAACTTCTAAGAAATGTTGGTGGCAGCTCATTACCACTGCTGTATTAATGAGTAACTGAAGAATGCAAATTGCAGTTGGAGGAGGCAGCTACAGCTCTCGAGTTAAAAAAAAAAAAAAACAACAACCCATAACAGATGTCATCGGCAAAAGCTCAAATCTCTCTCACAGATGTCATCCCCCTGCAAGAGGTCTGGAAGAAAAATGTTATGAATGTTATTACTGTAATAATAGCAGAACAATAAAAAGAAAAAAGAGCCACTTACTGAAGATTTTTTGCAACCAGAAATAATGATGTGGAGTCGATAGGATCTTATCAGCCTGAAAAGTTTCTGTTCAAAGTCAAATGGCAGAGCTTGCTGAGTGAGAGTAAAAAATAAAATCAATTATTAAAGCAACCCTTGCTTCGTTTATAAATTGCACAAGGGAACCAGTTCTTTGTGAAAGGAAAGGCCGAGGTGGGGGGTTGGTGTAAACAAAGATCAGAAAACGCTGCAGTCATTTGGCACTTGTCACATTATAGCTGAGGCTCAATTATGCAACAACCAACAGAATATCGAAATGGGAACCAAAAATAGATGCCTTCCCAAAGATGGAGCAATTGCCAAACCATATTGGTGTTATGGACCCTTTTGGACATTTAACTTGATCTTGTGAACCCAGTTACTGTTTTTTCTTCACCTTCCATCAACATCCCCCAATCCCCCCTTGGTCTCCACAGCTGGTATGTCATAGGATCATAGAATTAGAGCTGCAAAGGCCCTTAGAGTTCACCAACTTTTTTTTTCTAAAATGGGAGACAGAATTCAAGCCTCAGATTTTCCTGGTTCTGATTGCAGTGTTCTACCCACTGGTTTATAAACTCACCACAACTCTTTCAATGTGAAGATGCTTCTTTCTCCTGTCCCTAATTTCTAATGTCTTATTCCTTCATGCTGTACCTTGATCTCATGTTACTTTACTGTCATCTTAGACCATGTGTCTATTCCTGAGGGAAGTTCCCAAACCTAGTTTTGGCTGCACTTTGGCAGTAGTCAGTATCATGGCAAAACTGTGAGATTAATAAAGCTGATCATATGTTAGCCTTTGATGAATTTAAATATAGCTATTATGTCCATTAAGAATATGATCAAACTTTATGTAGTGTCCTCTCTCAAGGATTCTTACATATCACTAGAGAACAGAACTCTTTAGCCAAAGAAATGATTCTCTAAAAGTGGATTTTTAGGCTTCTCGGTTATACTTGGGTTTAAACCAAACAATCATATTAAAAGAGGAATAGTGGTGAGAGAGAATCTTTTTTCTTTTTGAAGGTGTGCAATAAGTTATGAGGATTTTTTTTTGAGATATGTTCTACAAATGGTTATGCAAAGAATTTATCTTGGAGGTGGAAAGAGTTTCCCATAGCAGATCAGAAGTCCCCTCTACAACATCTCTTCACTTCAGGACCTCCTATGCTAGAAATATTACTTCCTAATTGAGCAATTCTACTCTTGGACAATTAGGAAGTTTTTCCTCACATCAAACAAAATTTTGCCTCTGCCCTTCACCAGTGCTTCAAGAGTGCCTCCTCAAGTCAAGTGGACAGATTTTGACACTATTATTCTAAACCCCTTCATCTCCAAGCTAAACAATCCTAGTCATTTCAAGCATTCTCCATTTTTCTAACAGAGTACTTTGCGTAGGTACATGGAGGAGAATATGCATACTGGCTGAGGTTGGATGGTTTCCAGGCTGTTCGCCTTCTTCTGGGTCTACTCTGATTCATCAATATTCTTCCTAAAATGGATGATCAGACCTGAACACAAGACCCCATATGAGGTCTGACCAGGCAGAATATAGCAGGGCTATCACCTCCCCAGTCCTGGACACTCTGCTTTTAATAACACTATTTACAATCATATTGTCTTGCTCTTCATTCTCCTGAACTTAACAAAAAACAATGAAAGTGAACATAACCATATACCCATTTGGAGCAGAAAGAGAGGAGAGTATATGAAGCTGTGAACTCTATTACATATGGCTTGCCTTTCTTTTTAAGTATGTAATACATTCAACATTGCTTTCCAAGGTACCCTGTTTGTGTGAGACTTCTTCTGAACCTCTTTATAATCATGTCTGTGCATTTAAAAACAGAATTCAGATCTAGAACCATACAGAAGGAGGACAGAGAGAAGACTGGATTGCTTTGGTGAACCCATGCATTACTTTTCCTCCTTCCTCCCTCCCTTCTTCTTTGTTTCTTTCTTTGTCTTTGTTTCCTTCTTTTTTTTCTTTCCTTCCTCCTTATTTCCTCTCTCTTCCTTTATTCCTTCCCTCATTGAGAAAATAAGAAGAAAATAAAACCCTTATAATAAGTATGCACAGTAAAGCAAAACAAATCTACTTTTTGAGTCTGAAAATGTATGTCTCATTCTGTACCCTGATTCCATCATTTCTCTGTCAGTAGGTAGACAGCATGCTTCATCACTGAATATCTGAAATTGTGGTTGCACTGATCAGAGTTCTTAAGTCTTTCAAAGTTGTTTGGATGGCAAGTGCTGTTATCATAAAAATTTTCTCAACCATTTTGTCAACTGACACGTTAGCTATCCTTCCCAGCTCTTTGCTATCTACATATTTGAAAACATGCTATCTTAGGTTTCATTTAAGTTATATCAGGTATACTTGGGCAAGTGCTAAGATTAGTCACTTATATCTCTATTGTCTCCCAAGAAAAATACAAACTCATACTCCACATGGATGATAAAATAAATTTCCTAATGTACAGGTATGATCATTTCAGCCTCCACCTAGATAAACCTAAAGCTTTCTCTTGCTTTTAGGATCAAATATATTTTGTTTGACTTTTAAAGCCCTTCGCAATTTGGCCCAAGCCCACCTTTCCAACCTTGTTTTACATTACTGCTCTTTCTGAACTCTGACATTTATTTGCTCTACCACTAAATTACATCTCCATCTCTGTCATCTCTCAAGCTGTGCCTCTTAGAATTCCACGTTTCCATCAAAACTCAAATTAAATACTAGCTTCTGCATGAATCTTTTCCTAATCTTCCAAGCTTTGGGTGTGCCTCTCTACTCTGTTTTTCTCTCTCCCCATTCTCCTATATTTATTTTTATATATAGATATAGGTACATATTATCTTCCCAGGTAGCATATAAGCTTTTTAAGGGCAGGAATTGTTGCGTTTTTTTATCTTTGTGTCTTCAGTGCTTAGCATAGAGTAGATGCTTAATAAATGCTTGAGAATTCATTGATTTACTAGGCAAGGTAAATCAGAATTTTTCTTATCTTGAGTATAGCCTTTATTCTAACATTGACTCAAGCTTAAAACTTCATGATACGGCAGCAGTGAGACTCACTGAGTTGTCACTTTGGGAGTAATGGAGCTTATACCTCTCACCATCCCTTCATTTTGGTCTTTAAAGAATATTTATGCCTAAAATGTGAGACAGAGACAGAGACGTGGGAGGGGGGGAAGAGAGAGAGAAGGAAGGAAGGAAAGGATCAAATTCAGATGATCTCAGAGGAAAGCATGAGTGTTGAGTGTAAAACATATAGATTGTTATTGAGAGACCATCAAGATGAGCCTAGACTGTTCTGTTAGGTTTCCAGTCTTCAACTGACAAATGGATTATAAAGTTATTGATAAAAATTTCAGAAACCACAGAACCTGACAGATCTTTAAGGCAATCTACTAGAGACCTCCTTTTGGTTGAAGTTGATATATTCCTCTTAGGGATTGATCCTTGAATCCGTTCTATATTTGCTTAACTGTAGCCAATATTTCTTCAATCTCATCTACAAAGATAATTATGAGGAATTTTGTCAATTTTTTAGCTGAAATCCAGGTATACTTTGTCTTTAGTTTTCCCCTCATCTTGTAGTCTCCTTGTCAGAAAAGGAGATTCAAACTCAAGTGTTTCCATTCTAATACTAAATAAGCAAGTTGTTTTTGATAGCTGAAACTAGTTAGCTGATCACTGGCCAGCAAGCTCAGATTCTTAGAAGAATGTTTTACTCTGGGTCAACAGTGTAACAGGTAAGAACATCAGGACAAAATAACACCTTAAAATAATTCCTGGATTTTTTTTATTGCTTTGATCTTGGATCAAAGGAATTTATGGATAGATTTCAGGGTATCTGTGAATTGGGATGGAAGAAATTATATCTTTTTTTTTTTCAGAATCATTTGTTTCCTTTGTAATTCTACATATTTTATGCATTTAAAAATAGTCTTCTGGGAAAGGATCTACAGACTTCACCAGACTGCCAAAGGAGATCCATCATAGACACACACACACACACACACACACACACACACACACACACACACACACACCCAGACCTAAAGGCATCTGGATCAATGATTTTTTAGGAATGAGAGTCTGTCTCATTGTACAAATCTAGATTCTTTGGGATCAAGAGGTAAAAAAGAAGAGCACGTGATATTTCTGTCTTTCTCTATCTCTGTCTCTCTCTTCTTTGTCTCTACCTCTTTTTCTTTCTCTGACTGTCTCTCTGTATGTCCTGGACTCTCTGTATCTTTGTGTGCTTCTATTTCTGCCTCATTCTGATTCTTTCTCTCTCTGTTTCTGTCTCTCTTTAATTCAAATATCCACCAAGAAGCAACCAGACTGGACAGTGAGAATGTAACAATGGGGTTTTCTAATAAGAAGTCAAGGATTACTTGAAGAAAAAACGACCACCTCTCGGGCCATCTTCTTAAGTTCTACCTGCAGTGCAACTCTCATCCGGCCAATCGGTGATGCTGATGGGCACTTGTGGCTTCGAGTGGGATATCTCTAAGTTGCTTGTTGTCATCTCCTGTGTTTGCTGGCAGGGAGAATGAATCATATTACTAAGATAATGAACCATTTAATGACTTGTGTGTTGATTTATCAGATGGTGCCGGAGAGGCCAGTTTAAAAATATAAAGTCATAAGTCACCAAGTCTGTGTCTGGTGGACAGGGACTTGTCTGGTTCTCTTACCAATTGACTTTTATGTTAATTCAAGTGATATTAGGTTTGGGAAAGGGAGAGAAGACTTGGATGTAAATATTCAGTTGGATATATCATAGTTGTAAATCACCTCTTCCAGAGAGCTCTCCCTAAAGTCCCAGTAGGAAGAGAGCTTTCTCTCCTAGGAACTCTTAGAACTTATGAACTTAATAATTTTCTATTGTATTCCAAACGCCTCTGTGTGGCCTATCTTCCTTACTAAGTCATTAGCTCCTTGAGGACACTATATTTCTCTCGAAAGCACCTCTTATATCCTCCTAATTGATCTCATTATCACTCCCCTTGTTTTTTAGGATCAAAGATAAATTTGTCTATTTGACATTTAAAATTCTTCATAATTTGGTAATGTTCCTTTCCTAGTCATTTCCCCTCATGTTTTCTATGAGCCAAATTAGCTTTTTTGCTGTTCTTCACAAATGTGTACATCTTCCTTCTCCTTGTTTTTGTGCAACCCAGCTATTGGCTATGACTTTAACATGCGTCCTACTTCCCTCTGCCCCTAGAATCCCTAGTTTCCTTGAAAATTCAGCTCAAGTATCAATTCCTACATGAAACATTTCTTGATTGTCTTTCTCCTTCAAATTACCTCGTAATACCTACAAACACACACACCTTCATGCATGTGCACACACATTCAAGTATGTGCACACACATAACCATTCATATATTTGTATACATACCTACATTCGTATGTGTGTACACACACTTTTTCCATTCACTGTACTAGGTCATGAGAATCTGAAGATCAAGATGAAAGTCTGTCCTCAATGAGATTATATTCTGTAGGAGACAATACGTTATGCATATAAATATAATAAATATAAGTATGTGTATGCACAAATATGTTTGTATGTATATATACACACACATATATATATATATACACATTGCACAATATATGTATATACCCACATATTGCTGGGACAAGTTTGGGATTAGTGGCAGGGAGCTAACAACTGGTAGATGTACAAAGAGATTTTTTTGCTTCAAGAATTCCATAGACTATTATAAAAAATAGCCTCTTGCCTTGAAGGGACTCTTTGTGATTGGATTGACCCAGGATTTACTGTTGTGCTTCCAGGAACCTCGGGTTCAAGCTTTCTCTTTACTGGAGGTTTAAAGCTAAATTGGGCCAGGTAGGGATTGGAATACATGTCTTGAGGTCAGGAAGATCTGAATTCAAATCCTGCCTTACAACCTTACTACTGTAGGCCATCAGTTTCTGTTTTCTCAACTATAAAATAGTTATGAAATGGTTTTTGTTAGGATCAAATGAGATAACATATGTAATGTTACATATGTAACAGAACGTAATGTAAGGAGATAACAAATGAGAAAACATGTAAATACCTCTGTAAGCCATAAACAGTATATAAATATTAGTTATTACTATTTTTATTAATGTAAACATGTAGAATTAATGTATAAGACTAGTGAATTGGTAGAGCAGCTAGACAGTCTATAGTAGTTCTATATGGTATAGTATAGAGTTCCAGGCCTGGAGTCAAGAAAAATCAGCTTTCTGAGTTCAAATCTGGCATCAGACATTTACTAGCAATGAGACTCTAGGTTAGTCATGTAACCCTATTTACTTCCATTTCCTCTTCTGTAATAATGATCTAGAGAAGAAATTGGGAAACCATTCCAGTGTCTTTACCAGGGAAATCCCAATTTTGTCACAGAGAGTAGGGACATGACTGAAACAATTAAACACCAGGGAGCTGATAGTCTTGCTGTTTTCTGATTGTTCAGATCATCTGCATTTTAGGAATATGTACATATGTATATTCATTCATTAAAGCCATTGCTCTGGAGACTGTCCCAAGTGAGATAGACGAAAAGAATGGGGAAAGGCTCTGAGACTGCACTCTTTAGAGACTGGCTGAAGTAACTGAGGGCAGTTAGATTGCAGATGTTAAGATTGTGGGCAATGACATGGTACAGTGACTAGAGCTAAAATCTGGCCTCAGACAGGTACTGACTGTGGAACTTTGCTCAAGTCACTTAACCCTGTTTGTGTTTTTTCCCTCATCTGTAAAATGAACCAGAAAAGGAAATGAATGGCAACACATCTGCCAAGAAAACCCCAAATGGTTCACAAAAAGTCCTACATGACTGAAAAACAACAGCAGAAATTGGAGAAGAGAAGACTGGAGGGAGGGAATGTGATTGTAGTCTAAGTATTTGCAAGTCTATCACAAAAGAGACATCAGACTTGTTTCTCTGGCTCCTAAAGAACAGAGGAGTAAGAGTAAGAGGCAGAAGTGAGGAGGAATAAATAAGCCTTTCTGGTTTAGCAGGAATTTCATACAATTGCATACAGAAAAGCACCCTGAAAAATTCCCTGTATAAAACTGAAGGTGGCCTTCTTATCCCTAGTTTTAGCCTTTCACCACTTTAGACATGATGAAAGTGGTTGGTTTTCTGATATAGCTCCAAAACCCTAATTTTGAGGAATTATATCCACTAATAAGTTGACTAATTCACTTTGGTTAGTTGGTGATACTGGGACACTTTGTGATCTTATTCATGTGGTAGAGATTGTAAGCTATCTATGACATTTCATCTTCTATGACTCAATCATATTGTCCCCTTAATATTTCACAGAGGATCTTGCCAGCATGCTGTGGAGTTTTCTTAGGATCTTTTGACCTTGTAAAAATATTAGTGGGCTCTGTCTGTCCATTCATAATCTTTTCTGATCAATTTACTGATCTTATTCTTTATCCCACTTCTTTGAAAAATTGGTAAAAATTACCAAGAGGTTAGAGAGAAATGGTACACTTTTTTATGATTTTTACCACTTTTTTTTTTAATTCTTTGAAAGTGAACCCAAGTATTTGGAGGTAGATTTTGTGATCATTTCAAAACTAGAAGAGATTTTAGGGAGACAGGAGAGTGGAAAGCAGGGCAGCTAAGTAGCACAGTGGACAGAGTGTGGAGACTGGAGTTAGGAACACTCCTCTTCCTGAGTTAAAATCTGGCCTCAGACACTTATCAGCTGTGTGATCCTGGGCAAGTCACTTAACCCAGTTTACTTCAGTTTCCTCATCTGTAAAATGAACTGGAAAAGGAAATTGCAAACCACTCTAGTATCTTCACCAAGAAAACCCTAAATGGAATTTGCCTGTCAGATCTTCAGAGAAGAGAGAAATAGAGAACATTAGGAAATGCAAAATGGATAATTTTGATTATATTAAATTTAAAAAGTTTTGCACAAGTAAAACTAATGAATCCAGGATTAAAAAACGCAGAAAGTTGGAAATCATTTTTAAAAGCCAATGTTTTTTTAACAAACTTCCTCATTTCTAAAACATATAGAGAACTGAGTCAAATTTATGGGAATACAATTCATTCCCCAGTTGATAAATGGTTAAAGGAGATGAATAGGATATTTTCATATGAAGAAATAAAAGCTCTCTTTAGTATGAAAAATGCTCTAAATCACTATTGATTAGAGAAATACAAATTAAAACAACTGAGTAAGCACCTTATTAAATTTTCTAAATGACATAAAAAGGAAATAATAAATATTGGGAAGGTCACTAATGCACTGTCAATAGAGTTTTGAACTGATCTAACCATTTTGGAAAATAATTTGGATCTATGCCCAAAGGATTATTAAACTGTGCATTCCCTTTGATCCAGCAATGTTACTACTTGGTCTGTATTCCAAAGAAATCATAAAAAGGGAAAAGGATCCATTTGTAGCAATTCTTTGTGTGGTGGCAAACAATTGGAAATTGATGCTATCAATTAGGGAATGGCTGAACAAGTTGTGGTATATTAATGTAATGGAATACTTTTTTGCTATAAGAATTGATGAGCAGATGGATTTCAGAAAAGCCTAGAAAGATTTACATGAACTGATGCTAGATGAAGTGAGCAGAACCAGGAGAATATTGAAAACAGTAACAGCAACATTTGTGTGATGATCAACTATGATTAAGTTATCCCTTTTTAGCAATACAGTGATCCTATACAATTCCAAAAGACTTGGAATGGAAAATGCCATCCACTTTTAGAGGAAGAGCCATGGAGTCTGAATGCAGATCAAAACATACTATTTTTACTTTAAAAAATTTGATTTTTGATTTTTCTTTCTTCCAACTTCTTTCACAACATAACTAATTTGCAAATGTGTTTAACATGATTGTATATATGTACATTTTATTGAATTGCTCGTTGTCTGGTAGAGGTGAGAGGGAAGAAGGAGAAAAATTTGGAACTCAATCTCTTACAAAAATGAATATTGAAAACTATCTTTACATATAATTGAAAGAAATATTATTAAGTACAAAGAAAACTCTAAATGCAGTTATAAAGAGTAGGACACAACTGAAAAGTAACAACAACAGCACAGTAGGAAGAGTATTAGTGGTAGAGAAAGAGAAGCTGGATTCAAATGCTACCTTTGATACATATTACCTCTGTAAATTTGGAAAAGACATCTCCCTAAGCCTCATCTGTCAAATGAGGTGACTGGACTCTATAGCTTATGAGGTTCCTTCCAACTCTGGATTTGGTGATCCTTTGAATCACCATTTTGAATTCTTATATGATGCAAAATTCCTTTTTACAGCACTGCCAAGAAGTCATTCAACTAGCATTTATTAATTAAGTACTTACTATGGGCTAAAAACTGTGCTATATTAGGCTTTGGGAAATTTCCCTTTAGGGGAGATGTGGGATTCTCTCTTGGTAAAATTGAGATCTCACTCTCACTGGGAGAAATCTTTTACTTTATATATTTTCTGGTATATTTTTTATTTCTCTTTTTCTTTCCTTCCTTCCTCTTTCCCTTCCTTCCCTCTCTTTCTTCTTTTTTTCTCCTCCCTCTCTTCTTTTTTTCCCCTCTCCCTTTTTCCCACCTTTATTCCTCTTGCTAACAGCTTGGATAAATGGATTTATTTGCTATCTGCTCTGTTCATTGTAGAATTGACATTTGGTGTGAAGCAATCAAACCTTGGGATTATACTGGGAACATCTTTCCTCATTTAAGGATTATGATCAGGAGTTCAGAACCTAAATATTACTTCTTCTAGTCTAGTCTAACAACATTTAAGAGAAAAGATCAATATAATTCTCGCCTGGTACCCTTTCTGTGAGGAAAGCAGAGTGACCAGGCTCTTATCTCAATGTCCTGCTTCCCCTTCTAGGTTCAGAGAAGAGTAGGTGGAGGAGACTCTTCAGATATTTATTCATGCATCCCTCTAAGCCATATTGAAAGAAATCTGTGCTGTCACACATAACTTGCACAATACAATCCCTTACATGCACATTTTAGTGGGAGAAGACACATATAAGAAAACTAGTGTGTGGTGGGGGTGGATGGATGCAGGAGGGGTGGAGAGGCAAGGTACCAGAGGGGTGTTAGAGAAGGTCTAGAGTATAGCCTGGAGAGAGATGAGACATGGTTGGTGTGGGTGCTCTCTTTAATGGAACATCTGAATGAAGTCATCCAGCCAAGAGGGAGAAAGCGTAGGGGCAGAGGATACTGCCCATGTGTGAATTCCAGAGCCGGAGTGAATTTCAGGATTAAGAGCTTTCTTGGGCATAACAGAGGAAGCTGAAGAGGAAGTAGAGGGCAATTTGACAGTTTGAACTCCCTTAAATTTTCTCCAACCAAGACCTAGACAAATGTTTCTACCCATGAGACAGACGCTGTGCTTGGAGCAGAATGCCACCCTTCTCTGTCACTCTAAATTAAACATCAGATGAATTCAGCTACACTCTAAATAGGGCAAGGGTGAGCTTGGAGAGAAAACTAATATGGAAATATATAGTTGCCTCCTCCTACCTAGCATATGGTATGGCTTGTTTCTTATTCATTCCCCAGGTAAAATATGGCTCTCAAAACTCCCTCTGGATTAACTTATTCTGTGGATGGAAAATATGAAATGTGTATGTGTGTATATAGAGAGGAGAAAGGAACAAAGAGGAAACACTGAATTAGGCTTAAATAGCTGAATGATTCATGTTCCACTAAAGGAAAACGAAATCGTTTTATGTTGTTGTAAATATTAAAGTCTAAAGACATTTTCTCGATAACTAAGCCAGACACGTGTTCATGGACCTTTTCAACAAATGCAAATGAAGTACGCTTTTCACATCTTAGTTTGAAGAAAGGGAATTTCAGACTCGGGTCCTGAAAAGTCTTCCTCCTGCTGAGGAAGAATGATTTTCCCATATAGTACCCAGCTGTACCCATGGAAGCTTGTTGCATAATTGGTTTACCCGGTGAAAGGAAGTGTGGGCTGGGGATGTGGGAATGCAGGCAATATAAAAGAAAGTAGAGAAGACCACAGATGGCAGAAAGGTGTGGGGTGATAGGAGGTGATCTATCTGTCTTTGCACTTAAAGGCAATGTGGTGTAATAATCCTAGTCTTTCTGAAATAAACACAGGATTGGGGGCTTAGGAGTTATAGTGCTAGAGACTCTTTCCCTCAAAGTTACCCCTATAATTCTGAGAGAAGCAGTAACAGCTACCTTCTGGGGTCTGGGAACCGTAGGTGAGGGTGAGTTGGTAGATTAAGACTCATCTACGTTATGGTACAATTGAAAACTTGTTGGATTTGAAGCCCCTTATTAGCTATGGAACTATAAACAAATCATTTCATATTTTGGAAAATTATTTACCTAATATATAAAATGAGGATAGCAATATCTGTAGTCCTTATCTCAAAGGATTTTTGTGAATGAGATGAAATCATGTATATAAAGCCTACATAAATGTCAGCTATTATTTAATTAGTTGCCAGACCCTAGCTATCTTTTAAAGACTGCCTTTTCTAGGAAGACTTTTACATTTATTTTTTTCTCCCTTTGTTGTTCTCAATTATTCTATATTTTTGCCAGTTCTTATTTGTAATGTAGCATATACATTACTTTTTGTATCTATTAATTATTTTTATATATTATTAGTGAGGGTATATATTTATTTATATGAATCATTATGTTTAGTATTTTGTATGCATTAGTTTTGTATGTCCAACTGTTTGGAAGTTTTTGAGGTTGGAAACATGCTCTTTATATAAACTCATCCATAGCCTCAAATAACAAAAATGGTGATAACTCACATACATAGTGTTTACAACATGTTTTTCTCACAACAACTCAATGAAGGAGGGGGGACATATGTTAATATTATGATTTTGCATATAAGAAAACTGTAATTCACAGAAGCTAAACAACTGGCCCTGACACTTCAGCTCTCCTGGAATTAGTTGTCATCTCCATGCAGTCAACTTCCAGGCCTATATGTTCAGCCCTAGCTCTTTAGTTTGCCCCACATCTACATTTCTAAGTGCCCATTGAACATTTCTACCAACATGTCTTGTTGACACTTCAAACTCAGTGGGTCCAAACCTTCACAATAGACTTTGTCTGAATTTCTTGCCTCTGTTCTCAGCCCTCTCCAATCCATTCTCCATACAATTGCCATAATGATCTAAAGTGCCGGTGTGAGCATGTCACATCTGTGTTCAAGAGTTTTCTGTGGCTCTCTGTAACCTCTAGGATAAAATCCAGTTTGGCATTTCAGGACCATCTCAATCTGTTCTTCTTCTAGGGCAATGTTGATCACTCTGGAGATCACAGCATTCTCATTAGCTGACACTTTCTTATTTACATCATTGCCATTTGCATTTTTCACATTTGTTCTTCCTAATATGTGGTATGGTAGAAAGAGCACTGGGCTTAGAGTCACAAGATCTAGGTTTCAATCTTAGTTCTATTATTTACATTTATACTTATGTGACCATGGGACTGAAATTTAACTTTTCTAGATGAAAAATAAGAGAGATGAACAAGATGATCTCTAAAGCCTCTTCCAAACTTGGAAATTAAATATTAATTTTCATGTCTTGGTAATATCAAGAGTTTCTAAAATTTGCCCTCAGTAAATATTGCTATTGTTTTTGCTCAGTAAGTATTACTATTATTTATTCTGGGTAAGGTAGAGCACTTGTGACATTACCTAGTGTGGATCCTTACAGTATAACACCTTACATTGAATTCTCTTTCTCTCCTTACTCACCTGACATTACATTGATAAGTTTCGGTTCCTAGAAAAGACAATTGTAACATGACTATAGTTCAAATTTTCTCAGGATCCTAAAGTTAACTCTCTTTGGGCAAGTATATATTTCCCTATTCACATACATATGAACCCCCATTGATAAGATTTATAAAACCAGTCAAACACAAAAATTATATTATTAACTCTCAAATACAAAATATTTACTTAATGAAAAGATAAATGCAAGAATAATTCAACATATTTTGATTTGTGCATAAATGTAAATTATACTTTTCCATAAGTATAATCAGTATTTGTGATGTACTCAGACACTTCAGATAAGTTCTCTATTCAATACTACTAGGTAACTGCTGCCACAGTGGATGGAGGGAACTTGCATCAGAAAGATCTGAGTACAATCTGGCCTCAGATACTTACTAGCTGTTTCCTCAACTATAAAATGGGGATAATAATCTACCTTTCAGTGTTGTGAGAAATTTATAAAAATTCTTAGGACATTTCTTGATACATAATAGGCATCATATCAATGTTTTTTCCCTTTTACTGCCTGTATCTTTCATACTTATCTGAAAACAGATTCTTCACTCTTGAATTTCGCCAGTTTTTCATTAGCAGAAAAATTTTTATCTATTTCCTTTTGCAGTTAAATTATTCACATATGAAAGGTGTTTATAAGTTGATATTCTTTTTTATATGTAAAAGTTCATTTTCTATCCATTTCAACAATCAAAATGATCACATATGAAAGGGTAGTACTTTCCAAAAGCTAGCCATGAAAATAAGAGATTTCCATCTGAGGAATTGTACTTAGTACTTTCTTAAGAGATTCAGAACTCCATTTCATAAGTCATTTCACAGATAGGGATCTGGATACAAGATATGACTTACTGCTTAACACTTAGAGAGATACTTTCTTGGATTTTGCTTAATATAATACTATCTTAGAAATCGACATCCAAAGACTTTAAAAAATGGTTTCAGATAATTAGCACACATAGAATCTGTGATCTTTGCAGTATGGGGAATGTCTTTCAACAGTGCAGATGGAAATCTATCTCTACCTTTGTAGATAAATCCCATGGAGTTGCTTGACACACAAAGGCTAAGTAAATTTCCTCAAGTCACATGGCTACTAGTTGTCAAAGGTGGGATTTGAATCCATATTTTCCTACTGAGAGCAACAGGAAGAAACATTTATTGGGTATTGTCCTAGGTACTAGAGCTATAAAGACAAAGCTGAAACAGTCCCTCCCTTCAGAGAGCTCCTATTCTAATAGCGATAGGATTGGACAGCCCTTTCTTTGTCTCTCCCTCTTTCTGTTTTGGCTGGTTAGTGCCTTTTGAATATACCCCCAGTTCCCGCTCAGTAGGCAGTCAGTAGCCTATCTCTTTACCACGTGTTAGCAGACTGGAATCAGTTACAAAATGCCTACACTTGCTCCAAATCACAGAGCAGAGTTCTTCCATTACATGTTATCAAGCTTTTTCAGAAGCAAGCTGATCATCTTTTATGGGGGCCAGAAGCAGTTAGAACATGCTGTGGCTACTTTGGGGATAGACTAGGTCCCCGTTATATGCTTAATCAATTACAATATTTATAATTATAATATTAATAATAAAATAATAAAAATAACATAATATAATAAATAATACTAGTTGATATTAAGCTATTACTACAAGCCAAAGATATCTTCTTTCCTCCCTAGATTGCAGTGCTGATTCATCTCCATAGGATTTTCTTTATCATATCTATAGAATCCTCTTTACTCTTGAAGCTTACAGCGTCCTTGAACTTCTCACACAGGGAATAGTTCTGAGGCCTTGTCTTCTGACTGGCTGATTCCTCCCGGAATACTCAATCAAAGGAGGAAGTTCAGGCTTCATCTCTCTCCTGGCTGTGCTGCTGAATCATCTCGGAGTGACTTTATCTTCCATGTCCCCATGCCATTTTAGCCTCCACTTTACATTTTGTCTTTCTCTATTAGAATGTAGGCTCTTTGAGAGCAGAAAATGTCTTTCTACTTGTATTTGTTTTCTCATCACTTAGCATAGTACCTGGAACATAGTAAGTACTTTATTAATGTTTGCTGACTGACTAAGAGTTTAAGTTCATTTTTAAACTTTTATACATTTCAATTTTCTACATCATTTCCTGCCCCATTATTCCTAGTCCTTAGGAAAATATTTCCAAATATCCAGTGGTAGAAAGATACTCTGATAAACTACTGTGAGTATTATAAGGCTGAGAAAACAGCCTAGAGCAGTTGGGTGGCTTGCCTAGAATCATATGTTAAATTAGTGAAATGCCATACTCTGAAATGGAGCAGAGCACACCAGTTTTCCAATTCTTGCTTTGTCAATGGATTGGACTTTTCTGCCAAATCTATGCGCCAAATGTCAAACTGGCTCCATATTAGGGTAGGGGGAAGAAGAGGAGGGCAGCTCCTTCACTACACTAAAATACTACATTAGTCATTCATGGTTTAACTAGTTCATCACAACCTGCAAAATTGAGAAGTTATTTATCTGCATGTGCCCTGATGGAGGATTGACACAAGGATCTGCCCTGCATCATAAAGTGAGTGCTTTGCTTTTATCTTTTCATTTAGAAATACAAGGTTTGTTTGCAAGCACTAGGTACGGTTTCCATATCAGTTGGTTACAGCTCAGAGATCCCGAGATTGCATTGCCCACACCCCCTTTTTTAGATTTTGATTTTGTATCTCACATGCAGGCGTGGTGGAAATAAGCCTCAGGGACAAAGCAGTACTGTGTATGGAAAGGGCTTCTCAGCTGGATGCTTGCCCATGCACATGCACACACAAACACACAAACACGCTTTGGGGTCCCTCATAAATAATAAGATACCTAATAATCCATCAGATAGGAATGATTGCTGTTCCGTCTCTTTGGAGGCACCGCACAGCAGACAATTTCATATCTAAGGTCAGATTAAAGGTATTAATAACTAACACAGTTTGATTGTGGGGAATTTGTTATGAACATGTTAGAAAATAAATGGCATAATGGCGTCTAGCTCTGCCCGGAAGCTGTGCACTGCATCTCAAAGGGGAACTAGAGAAGAAAATGACCACCTCCTCCTTCCAGATGCACCCGCCTTTGAAGGAAGGGGGGGAGTGACCAATTCCTGGGAAAGGTACCCCCGAGCCAGGCTCATTACAGGCCGGAAAGCTTCAAGTGTCACCCACTGTACAGACTGTCACGTTGTCTTCTGTGGCGTTCCAGCAATAAAGCAGCTTGTTTTCATCTTAATGATGTGCTTGGTGTCTCTTAAGAGAGCAAGGCATTCAAGACGGAAAAGGGCTTAATGATCGGATTGGAGCAGCCAGTATTGGGGCAATGTTGACACTAAGATTTAACAAAGCTGGGGGAATGTCTCTGCTTGTCTGACCTGCCTCTGTTTGCTAAAGAATGATCTGAGAAACAGGATGGTGAGACCTCTCATGGGAAATGGGATTAAGCTTCCTGTTGTTCCAATCCCATTTCAGACAGAGGCGCTTGAAAGATCTCGTGGGATCCAAAGGTGTCCCTGGAAAGCGACCAATCTGCTAGTTTTAGTTACACCATTTGCTTTGTTGTCTAACAATGTACAACTTTTCTGTTCATTCCCTTTTAGGCTTTACTAGGAGGAGTCACAAAGTGATAGTTGGCTATAGTTTCCCCCCACCTCCTTCCATGCATTATCATTTTTTAAGGAGATAATTCCTGGAACATAGTGACTGTGTTGGGATGTTACGAGTGTCTTAAATACTATTCTGTGAGGCTATGTCCTCCAGAGACAAGAGCATACATAAAGCAAAGAATGCTAGGTCACCCTACCTCTGCTACTAGCATGATGGACAAGATCTCTCTAGATCTGTTTTCTCCTTTGTAAAATGAGGAGCTGAACCTTTTAAGTTCAATTCTAAATGCAAGATCCTATGCATCCGCTGTTATTTAATATTGGTTTGTGAAGCTTCTATGGCCCAAGTGAGAGCTGCTCTTTGCTTCTGGATTTGATCCTGTAAATCAGGAAGAGTAAAGTGCAAAGTGGATAGATAATCTAATGGGCTTGGCTCCAGGGATTCCTGATCTCACCTAACCTTTCTCATCTTCACTTTTCACCTTTGAAAAATGAGAATAAAATACCCCAGTACTTACCTTTCAGGTTTGTTGTGAGGCTCATATGAGATAATGTATGTACAATGCTTCATAATTCATAAAACTCTAGTTGCTGTCAGTTAATATTAAATTAATGCTATTGATTTGGAAAGCCTAGGCAAGATGTAATGTGCTAAGAAGTCTTCAACTCAGATCTGATATCTGTCTATGGTTGACCAGTGTGTAGAAAGGTCTATTTAAGGGTCTTTGCTGAGTGTGGGGGATAGATGCTGACTAGATTCTGGTAGTGAAATTGACCACAGTCTTCCAATAAGAGATTGGTCAACAGTTGTATTGATTCTGTTGGCTTAGACTAAATGCGGGAACAAAGGGACCTGCCATATTTCAAGATTAACAATGTATAGCTATGGAATAGCTTTTATGCTATATTATAGTAGCCAAAAATACTATAATGCATATTTAACCATCAGTCCATGCCCAAAAGACCTAAAGAGAGTGCTTCTACTTGAAATAAAAAAAATTCAATAAATAAATTTGATCCAACCCCTCAACAGCTATCATCTTGAGCAGAATTTCTTGATATAGAGTTGTTCTTCTAGTTTCCTTACCTTTGGTTTTTCTTCTCCTTTAACAGCATTTACTTCCCTATGCCCCCATCTTCACAACCTACAACAGGAAATATTTTTAGTATTTATTTAGTATTTTGTGTATTTAAACACCACATGGTACTGATAACTCCTACTTTGGTTAATGAAAACAAAGAGAAGTTAGATGAAGTTCCATGACCACTCTGGTGCTTGAGGTGCTTAATCCTGCTCTCTTGATGGTGCAGAGACCTTGGATGCCTTCTGTCCCCCAGCTTCCCCTCTCTCTCTCTCTCTCTCTCTCTCTGTCTGTCTCTCTGTCTCTGTCTCTGTCTCTGTCTCTGTCTCTGTCTCTCTCTCTCTCTCTCTCTCTCTCTCTCTCTCTCTCTCTCTCTCTCTCATTCTTAGTCAAAAGAATTGGAATCTAGTATGAATTTGTCCAAATAGAATTACCTCTGAACTCCAATCCTAAGGAAATACCATTTTCTCCATGTATCTGTTATAATTTGCTGACCCCTAGTTACTTAAGCTTCACATGGTGAAGCTGATGACCAAAGAGAATAAACAGACATTTTTGGATACAGTATATGGTGTTTTGCTTTTTGGCATAAAATCATTAAAGACAATAAAACAATATATCAATCAAGCCGCAAGTATTTATTAAGCATCTGCTATCTGCCAAATACTATGTTAAAGTGGAAGGCATCCCAATACAAAAAATGAAACAAAAATGGTCCCTAGTTTTGCTCCTATGGCCTCTCCCAAATCTAGACATACCCCAGACACTACCTACCTACTGAATGAATCCAGAAGGAGTTCCAGGAAATGCACAGCTCAGTTGGATTATACTCTGTGGCCGTTCCTGTGAACAGGTAAAGGAGTACGGGACACATAATGTAACTCTTAACTAGTGTGACTTTGCTTCTAGTAGGATCACTTATTAGATGAAGACTAACGAACTCAGGATCTGAGGCTTGTGCCATGGGCATAGTGTTGGGGTCTAGTGATGATTGGAGCTTGTGATGGCTGCTGTTTTTCACTGGGGAGGACTTCCTATCGCTTCTTATTCTAGTTAGTTCATTGAGAGCAGGGAAACTAAGCAATTTGTAATATGCTCACCAGCTTGCCTCCTTTGTTCCACTCTGTATCTGATTTCAAGTCTTAATTTCTAAGTCTTTATGTTTATTTTTTTAAAAAACAAATGTCACACTCCTTTTGTCCAGTGGTATATTGGTGAATGTTTAACAATTGGGTCTTCCTCATTACCTTCCCCTCCAAACTATGCATGACACCCTTTTAAGTCTAATCTGAATTATTAACATCTCCATCACTTTCTTAAGTCTAGAAGTCAACAAAGCAATAAATCAAGCCATGGCTTGTAAAATTTGCTGATTTCCAAGGTATAAATGCTCACACTGAAAATTAATCTGCACTTTGAGCTGACTCTGCACACTACCTCCATTCCTCAAAGTCCGGTTACTTTGTTTATGGTATCTCCTCTTTGATTGCTGAGTTTCATTCCTTGTTTTGTCACTCTTTCTCTATTGGCAGCCAAAGCTGTTCTGTTAAGACATAGGGATCAGGGAAGGGAGCAAGAGAAGTATTACTCCTATAAAGAATATTGATATCAACTTCCAGGGGCTGGGCACTTTACTTGCTATCTATTTACTTCATTAGATCATCAAATATTTGCTGATTCCATTCGATTCAACAACCTTTTTCTTTGACATACTCAGTATAGGCAGGTCACTGGCCAAAGCTCTAGGGTGCTTCTGGATGCTGATCAGAAAAACATTCTTCTAAGGAAGGATTTGAAAATAGTAGTAAAATGATTTTGATGCCATGAACTTATACATTTCTTCTTGTTTTCTTGTGAGTTCTTTAAGAGTAGAGACTCTATTACATATCTTTTTATTCCCAGTGCTTAGTACAGTGCCTAGAACATAATAATCATTAAAAAGTGTTTATTAACTGACTAACTCCACCATATAGAAATTTGGAGTTGGGGAATCTGACTTGGGTTCTAGTACTGGTTCTGTAATTAAACATCTCTGTCATCTTGAACAAATCACTCCTCGCTGGACTTCATTTTCCTTGTTTGTGAAATGAGGGGATCTGACTAGGTAACATCTATCATCACATCCAGATCCCCTGAAATCAAAATACATTCTGGCCAACATGAGCACATATTCTAACAGCATGTAATTCTGGAGTAGGATGTTGGTTGTGTCACATCACATAAGATACTGCTTTGCCCTTTTTTTTAGGGAGCAAACATTTTCATTGACTCCTAGCTTTTCACTTAGAGCTTAGGTATCCTTCCTACTGATTAGTTGGAACTATAATATGAGAAATGGCTCCCTTTACTGATGAAAATTCCTCTTGTGTGGTCTGTCCATCTAAGAAACTAAATATAATTCAGAAGTTACTGTTAAGGGACTTGGGGAATTGACAGGATAGCCGCATGCTGTCCTCCAATTTATTTGCCAATGAATTAATTTTTACTCTCTCTATTTTTAATTCTCTTGGAACAGATTGGAGTTAGAAGATGGTGTCCTATCATTTGCTGTAGGATCTTTCTCCTTAGTTGAAATTTCATTGGGTGCTCAGTATCCAGTTAACTTATGAATTCTAGAGTTGAAATTCTTTTAGGAATTTTCAGCATAGTTTTGTATATGAGCTTATGTCAAACTCTATTTTCATGTGATTTTGAAAAAAAAAAAAGAAATCTTCTTGCCTCGATGTGTTTTGGAGGACATATGTGTGTGGGGAGGGACAATACTTTTTAACTTTTAAGTGCAAAAAAAGGTAGTGTCTCAACATATGAGTGGTTCCTCCCCCCCCCCATTATCTTTTAGGAGCATTGACATTTTATTACAAAATGCATTAGAAGCATTTCAGTTTAGGTTACTTTTATATCTGATAATTTGCAGTTTTCCCTTTACATATAGGAGAAAACCTCCTATATGTAAAGGGAAAACATCTTCCCTAATGATTACATTCTTCAAAAGTGGAATGATTTCATCCTATAACAATGAGCACTCAGTAGGCTCAATTTAAGTACTCCTTCCTGGCTGTTATCGAGCAGAAAATGGATGGGCCATTTGTTGGGAATGTGGAAAGACAGTTATGCACATCTCTGAATGGCAAACCCATGACTACTTCTGAGATCACCAAGTATGAATATGTAGAGAGAAGGAGTCTTAGGTAACATTCACAGGGAAGGGATTTATTATGGATGAAGATCTAGGAAAGGAAACTGAGAAGAAGCAGTAAGACAGGTGGAAGGATAGCTGGAAAATATTAGTCACCAAAACTCAGAAAATGACATTCCAGAGGAGATGATCAACAATGTCAAAGGCTTCATAGAAGTAAAAAAAAGATGAAGACCAAGAAAAAGCCATCTGATTTGGTAATGAACAGAGGCAATGATAACTTCAGAGAGAGTTATTCTAGCTGAGTGGCAAGATTAGAACCAAAGGTTAAGTGGAAAGAAAGATGAGAAAAATAAGGGATGGGAATAGAAAGTATTTTCAAGAAATTAGACTGAGAAAAAGAGGAGAAATATATTAAGATAGCTTGAAGGGTCTAGCTAGTGAAAGAATTTTTTGGGGGGGAAAATAGGGAAGTTTGGGGATTTTGGTAGATTGTAGACTACAGGGAGGGGAGAGACTCAAGGTTAGCAAGAGGATGATAGGAGGACACTCTTATGTAATGAAGGAATCAAGAGTATACATAGAAGAGTGAGGAGACTGGAGTACATTTCTGTATACAAAGACATGCTGAGAAATGTTTAATTATTGGCTCTGAGGGGGAAAAGGACACAAGATTTAATCTATATTATTTACTCTATTACTTTGTTAATTATAAAACAATAAATCAAACCCAAAAATTTGTGGCATTTGCCAATTTTCAAGGTATAAATACTCACACTGAAAATTTAACATTTGGTTTCTGAGAGGTTTGAGCTATCTCCAGTGCATCTTGGCATAATAAGCATTTATCAAACACTTCCTATATATGAAACTCTAGAAGTACAACTAAGAAAAAAAAAAGACAGTGCCCTGAAGGAGTTTACAATCTAATAGAAGTTCATACACAAAAGGAAGCTGAAAAATGGTGTGTGTGAGGGAAGTGCCAGAGGGTACTTGGAACAGAGACATGAAGAAGATGATGTTGGAATCCAAACAAAGAAATGCAGATGGTGGGAAATGAAGGGATGGATGGCATTTTGAAGCCCCTATAAAGGGAGGCTATGGGAGAAGTTTTTTGCTCCACCCTCTGGTCCTCTAATCAGAGAAGTGGGAGCAGTGAGGGTGCTAGTGAGGTGTGAGTCAGAGAGCTGAAGCAATCTCCACAATGATCAGTTTATCCTGGGCAGAGCATGATAAAGATGATGATGAAGCTGAAAACAAGCGAAGCAACTGGTGGCAAATGAATATCTCTACGAGTGCATATCATAGGTAACAAAAAAGAACATTGGAGTTAGGCATTTAAGAATATTTTATTTCCTTTACTTTATCCTAAATCAGCAAATAAACAGCTATTAAGCATCTTCTACATACCATGCACCCTGTTAAATGCTGGAGATACCAAGAAAAGCTCACAGTGTAATAGAGAAAACAACTTGCAAACAACATGTAAAACTAATATGTATATCATATATTTATATATATTAATAAATGCATATTTAACAAATATCTGTTGACATATGACTTGCCAGTTTAATGTCACTTTGTCCCTAGATGAATTAAGTGACTTTTAACTGCTAACCCAGAGACAAAGTGGCCTAGTGAGTAGAGTTCTATTCTTGAAACCAGGAAGACTTGGTTCAGGTTTCATCTCTGATACTTACTAACTGGGGGAACATGGCTAAATCACTTAATTTCTATCAACTTCAGTTTTCTCTTCATCAGGATGGTGCTAATACTGGCAGTAACTCTCTCAGGGTGGTTGTGAGGCTCAATGGAAAAAATGTAAACAAAGTGCTTTGCAGACCTAAAGATGCAGAATATTATTGTGTTATAAGAGATGATGAATGAAGTGAATATAGAGAAACATAGAAAGATCTACACAAACTGCTGCTGTGAAGTAAGCAGAACTAAGAAAACAATTTACAGGACTACAACAGTATGCATTTGATTAAGACAATATAAGTGATTATAATATAAATGGAAAGAACAATCATACACAAAAAACCCCAAATTGGATAGGGCAAAATTATAAAGAACAAGCATGCTTTGAAAGAAGAGATAAGAGAAAGTACCCTACTTCTCTGTAGTGGTGGGAGGATAACAAGTGTACATTGCTCATATTTCCAGAACTTTTAAACATATTGATCAATTTTGTTGATTTTTTTGTTTTTGTTTTTGTTTTTTTGTTTTAAAATACTATTTGTTATATGGGATGAATCACTGAATGGGTGTGGCCTCCATCAAACACAGACATTGAAGACCTCAGCTTCCATGGTCTCCCCCTGCATCCAGGGCATCTCCAGTCATCCTGATCTATGTCTGGCCACTGGACTCAGATGACTCCAGAGGAGAAAGTGAGGCCGGTGACCTCACACAGTCCTCCCTGACTTAAATACAATTCACTTGCTTGTCACAGCATCACCTCCCTGATGTTAAGGTCCTCTCTGAGAACAAAGGACAAACAACAGTAACAACAACAGTTATATGGGATAGTTCTCTGAGAGGAGAAAATGAGGGACACTAAGAAACTATGGTCATATAAAAATAAATAAAATCAGGGCAACTAGGTAGTGCAATGGATAGAACATCCTGAAGTCAGGAGGATCTGAGTCCAAATCTGGTCTCAGACACTTAACACTTCCTACCTGTGTGACCCTGGGCAAGTCACTTAACCCTAATTGCCTAGCAAACAAAACAAACAAACAGAAAAACTCCAAGATCAATAAAACCTTTTTTTTAAAGGGTAGATTAAAGCACTATATATGAGAGTAAGCAATTTGCCCAGGGTCATACAGCCAGAATCAGAGGCAGGATTCAAAATCACATCATTGTGACCCTGGGATCTCATAGCTATGTCACAATGTCTCTCTAAGACCTAGATTTGACTTCTTCCTTTAAGATATAATGACTGTGTGACTCTAGAAAACTCTGTTAACTTTTTGGTGATGCAAGAAATTTTCTGAGATCACTAATTAAAGAAAAGTTGGTGTTCTGCATGTTGGTAGAAGGAGTTTCCTCATGGGAATGCTTCTTACATTAATAAAATATGTTTTAAAGCAAAAAAAAAGCAATAAATCTGTGTCAGTTATTATCATCATGTGTAAGTGTTTAAATGCTCCTCCATTTAAAAACATTTTGCTTATTTAGATATTGCAGACCATAGCTAATTAGTATCTTGAATTATTGGACTATGTTTCTACTTCTTATAAGGACCACCGTAATGAAGGACATGATCAGGATCTTCTAAATATCTGATGAGGGGAAGTCACAAGAAAATAGGCTTTGATTCAAGATAATGAAGAACTTCTTGGCGATTAGCACTATTTAGCAGTGGAACAGATTTACCTTTATGGGAGGAGTGCCATGTCACTGAAAGTTATCAAGTAAAGGCTCAACTAAATGACCAAGTGTCATCAATGTTGTAGAGAATATTGCTGTTTTGCAGTGTAGCATACTGCATAATACATACCTGAGAGAGAGGTGATGGTCTCCGGGTACAAAATGGGATATATATATATGTGTGTGTGTGTGTGTGTGTGTGTGTGTGTGTGTGTGTGTGTGTGTATGTGTGTATGTATATGTGTGCATATAATGTATGTATTTGTACATACATAAATATATTTAACCAATTTATATCTTGATTTTATACATATGTGCATATATACATATACACATATTATACACACACATATACATACACCTCTATGATAATGGCCAATGCAGGAATTTGCTTTGCTTTATTGTAAATATATTAATTACAGAAGTTTTGCTTTTTTTTTTTTTTATCGAGAGGGTAGTTGGGAGGGAGAGAATAATTTTTTTTTGTTAATTGAAAAAAATTAAAATTTTTAAAAAAAGAATGGATTTCTGTACTAAATGAGTTTTTTGCCTTTAAATGACCCCTAAGGTCCCTTCAAGCTTTGAAAGTCTATGTCCTGGTTCCCTTTGAGATCTTAGAGCAGAGTGGAGTTCCTCTGCCTCTATATAACCTTTTGCAGAGAACAATACCTATATTAACCTAGAAAAGACCAATATACACCCACATGGATATCACTATGCTGGTTACTTAAAACACAGGGCCCTATGCTCCAAGAGCATCAATATGGCAGCTATAATAGGGAGAAAAAAAGTGAGAAGCAGGGACCTTTCAGCAATATTAAGCCTCTTAAATGACAAACCTGTAATTTGTGGAGGGAAAAATGATTCCCTGAATGCATCTTATATCCTCGAGTTTCAAATTACAAAGTTCTTGCTGAAATTGGTTTCTGCCCAAGAGGAGATAATGTCAGTCAAAAAGCTTGCTTTTCTCATCAGTGCTGGGCTCCTAGTGGAGGGGAAAACAGAGCTCATTCTGCAGCCACATTCACCAAGCGGGAGAACATTAGAGGCAATTTCAATTTCTTACTTGGGGCTTCCCCAAGCATGAGGAAGGGGAGGGTAGGAAGAACGATGAATTACAAAGGTTATTAAAATGCTATTTTAATTTCTGCTGGAGTTACAAGGCACCATGTGAGGGAGCTCAGAGATGTTTGGGGCAGTAACGACAATGTGGCTGCTGAAGTTTCGATGCTTGACTGGACTTGGTCATATTCTTAGCTAGAAAAAAAATGAATCTACTGTAAAATGAGATGAGGATGATTATTGACTCTGATTTGGGGAGGGGGTGGGGGAGAGAATTGCTGTTGGAGGTCAATTTTGACTGATACTGAGGAAATTAAAAAGCCTAATTATTACTTTCAGAAACAATTTCTTCTTGAGGTTATGAGGCTTTCAAAAAGGAAAGGGCTAAGTCCATTATTGTCTCTTCACTGAAAAAATCTCCCTTTTAAATGCCAAAAAAACCACATCACTATTATTTCTAGCTCTTCCCTGCTGCAGGACAGTTCATTCTCATAATAATCTTTCGCATTTTTATAGCTCCTCATATTTTACAAAGTACCTTCTTATACAATATTTCATTTGATCCTTGTGACAATCCAGAGAGGGAAGTAAAGCAGGCTAATTATTATCTGCACTTGGCATATGAGGAAACTGAGATGCAGAGAGGTTTTTAAAGATCTTTTTACTATTAAATCCAATAGCCTTTTATTGATCCTCTTTCTTTTTGATCTTCCAGCAGCTCCTGATACTGTTGACCACTTCATCCTTCTAGACACTCTCTCTTCCCTTAGTTTTGGTCTTTAGTTCTCTTGCTTTTCCTTCTACCTCTGACTTCTCTTCTTGCTACCAAATGAAAGTATTCTCAAAGCTCTCTTACAAATCCTCTTTCTTCTTGTATTCTCTCCCTTGCTCATCTTATCATTTCTTGGGTTTACTTCTTTTTTCTTTCTAAGCATATGATTCTTAAATTTATATATATATATAATTATAATCTTTCTGATTTCATTTCTTTTTTTTTCATTTCATTTCAGTCTTACATTACCAACTACTGCTTAGATAGCTCTATCTAAAACTCCTAGAAGGATCTCAAATTCAACTTGTCCAAAACAAAACTTCTAAACCTCTATTTCCTCCAAACTTCTCTATTTGTGTTGATATTGCCATGGAATCATCCTTGATTCTTCCCTTTCCCTCAATGCTCATATACAATCAGTTGACAAATTTTATTGATATTATCTTTTGCTTCTTTTCTTTTCTTTCTACATATACAACTTTTATTATAGTTTAATCCCTTATTGCTTGTCACTTGTATTTTTGTATTTGGATTTCCTACTTTCAGTCTCTTATTTCCCCAATCATTCCTTGATATAGCTGTCAAATTGATATTCCTAGAATATATAATTATGTCATCGCTCTACCCATCAAAAATCTTCAATGGATTCTTATTGTGTCTAAGGATAAATCCTCACTCTAGCATTTAAAGCTTTTCACAATCTAGCTTGTACTTGCCTTTTCAGTCTTATTTGATACTATTCTATACTTTTATTTCTGTTCTAATTAGGCTGAACTGTGCCTTTATATAAATGGTTTTCTGGATCTAGAATATACCCCAACCATTTTCTTATAGAATTCATATATTTCTTTAAAGCCCAGCTTCTAATGGCATATGTTAGGACCAGGTATCCTGACACAACTTGGACAGGGAGGGGGGAAGATGGCATTCCCATAGAGCTCTTTCCCTAAAGGAGAACACATATTATAATCCTTAATTTAAAAGGTAATTTCATTGGTGGAGACTGATTATTTAATGTTAGAAGCTTTCCTATCTCTTCAAAGCTGTATACCACAAGATCAGACTTTGGGTCTGTCCATCTGTCCTCAGTTTTACTCCTCACTAGAAGTAGGTTCAGAGCATTGAGTTATCAAGATCTACAAATAAGGGAAGCCTTTGAGCCAAGGTATACAGTAGGAGCTTAGATTAATAGCTGGAGGGGAGTTTAGGCATTATGGCATTCAATCCCTTAATTTTACAGATGGGGAAAATGAGGCTGAGAGAGATCATGTAGTTTATAGACAATTTTCCTTTTGCACATTACGCAAATTTGACTTTATGTCAAGAATTCTGAAAGAAATGCATATTGCCCTCCAACATACCTACGCTAATGTTAAAGTATTTGCTCTCTCTTTTTGCTCTTGCCCCTCAGTTCATTGCTCTGTATGTAGCCTCCCATACCTCCACCAAAAAACAAACTAATCAAAAACCAACTCTAAAGAAATCCTTCAAGGGAAGGCAGAAGAGCAAACACATGGAGGGAACACCTCCACCTCTCTGCTCATCGGGTTTGGCTTGAGACCTTTGGGCTGAGAAAGATCTTTGCTCTGCTTGACCTACTTGTCTACCTAGGGGGACCTCCTTTGTCTTCTGTTTGTCCATACTTGACTACTTGTATCTGTCCCCACGCTCACATGTCACCCCTCCTATGTCCAGCACCCATATACCTACCCCGTATCGTGTTCTTCCTTTCTGTTAGGGCCAGGACCCCCATGGAGGCGTCCTCCTGCTCTAGCTTTTTGGTCCTTGGTCCCCATGTATCTTTGAATCACATGCTGGCCCCTTCGTTCCCTGGGCTCTCCATCCCTTTCCTCCGTCCCTCGCTTCTCTACCTCTGGGCAAGTTTGCAATACATAAAGATAATTTTATAGAGAGGTTTATAGAATGGTCCCCTTACATAAAGCAAGAACTGTCTGCATTCAGAGTCACACATTAGGAAGTGTCAAACCCAAGTTGTTCTGCCTACCCTTTTAGTGCTCTGCCCACTGTAAAATGCTGCCTCTCCCTCATGACCAGGACTCGTACAAGTCCAGAATACACATGGAACATATGGCACCTATGGGGTCTGAGAACCTGAGTAGCCCGAGCAATCCGTGCCTCCAATGCCAGGACTGGCTCCCTCAGCCAATGTCCTCCAGGGCTGTGGGTGGGCAAGCTTTTTCTTTACTGAGCTGGGTTTCTTGTTGCCCCATTCTGTTCCCTTTGCTGCAGAGCTCTCCACCTAGGTTTACCATTGAGCCACTGGCTCCTGGACATTTGTTACTGCTTTCCATTTAGAAGTCCCCACTGAGCAGCTCTTCTTTCTGGTGTCTGCTGACTTGCTCTGATGTACTATCTTAAGTGCTTTGCAATATGTCTGATTCTTCTCTAGGTCTTCTGCTATCTGGAACTGTCTGCATTTGACAAGGGCAGACTGGACGCAATCAAATCTCTACGAAAAGCCCAAGTTATGCCATTTTTAACTCCAACAAAAGGACTTCTGGGAGTGATGACTTACGTAACTTTGCCCCATGCACTCTCTAAGCCTGAGCTCACTTTCCCTTGTACTCCACTGTGACAGACTTTGTGAGCTATGTTGTTCCAACTGTTCATACTATACAGGCTTAGTAAATACCCCTTTCTAAAGCTTCCTGTAGGAGCCCAGTGAATTGATTATCATCTGATATTCATGCTGGTACACCAGTAGGGGTTTGTAAGGTATCACATTAGAAAGGTACTCTTCAATCCTTCAGGTATATTCTTAGGACCCTGGGAATTCTGGCTGTTTCTAAATGGAAATTGGGATATTTCCCCCAGAGCATGTATACCATATCCAAGTTCAGGTTGGCATTATTCTTAACCTTAACAGAAAGATTCAAGTGTCTTTGTCTTTTTTGTCTTCTCCAACAGTGCCTAATATGGTGCTTAGGACGTGGGGAGTTGGATAATAATGGTCAACTGGCAAATGCCAGGGCTATCTTTCCCTTCTATGATTTGAAAGATTTAATTAACTTGTTCAGGTTTTCATTCTACAACTTGGCAGCTAGTCTCCCAGGTTTAATTTTTACTTTTCATTAACTCAGGATCTGAGTGTCATTCAAGAAACTTCAGTTGCCCACCCCAGAGAACTTGTCCAGGAGGAACTACTGAGGGTCTGAAATTCCTCTCATAGTTTTCTAGTACTAGTCAACTCCCTGTACCTTTGAGAAAAGCAAAGCAGCCAGATGTCTAGCTACTGATAATCACAGTGAAAATATTAGCACATATTGATACGGCCATTTAAAGTTTACAAAGTGTTTGATTCACATTAGAATGGCACTACATTTTGGATTTAGAAAAAGAATAACAACTGTGAGAGAACAGAATATTGGAAGAAACTCAAAGAATCTGTTCTATTATGTTAAAAAAGAAAACTTGGGATCCAAAATCACCATATGAATGAAAGACAGTGGGCATGTGTTTCACTAGAAGTGGTGCTGGATTTGAAGGCAGAAAACTTGTGTTGAAATCTCGGTTATTCCATTGTGTGAACTTGGATACGTTACCTATACTAGATTACCTTGAAGGATTCTTCCATTCCTAAATCTCTAATCCCATGAGTATTCCAGTGAGGAAAGATCAGGAATAGTAACATATCAGGAAGAACCAATAATTATTATTCAGAACTTTAAGGTTTGCAAAATACTTAGCTCACAATAATCCTGTGAGATAGTGCAATGGTTATTAGTTCTATTTTACAAGTAAGGAAAAGTCTATTCATATGACTAGTGTCACAGTCAGGATAAACCTAGGAATTTTTCTCACTCCAGCTCTAGTCTTCTCATTAATACTTTGTATTCTAGGTATAAGGGAATCATTCCATCCATTGACCATGTATAGATTGAACCATACTTATCAATTTCAACCATAAATATCTGATTTTGATCAATGACGTATTACCTATAATATTTAACCCTGAAAAGCTATTTTTATCCTCTATTTTGCATTACTTTTTATTCTATTTTCATAAACATTGATAGTTAAGATGAGCATATATTCCAAGAAGTGCAATATTCAGCTAGTCATTAAAAAGAGTTTAGCAAATGAGTCTGAGCAACAGAAGACTGGTCCAAGCCAAAAATGAAGTGTAAAAACAAATGGTTGACTAGTGTATGGTGATAAGAAAGATTTGCAAAATTCAATGACCTGGACCCACATGTGCAAGAATGTTTGTGGCAGCCCTCTTTGTAGTGGCTAGAAACTGGAAACTGAGTGGATGCCCATCAGTTGGAGAATGGCTGAATAAATTGTGGTGTATGAATGTTATGGAATATTATTGTTCTATAAGAAACAACCAATAGGATGATTTCAGAAAGGCCTGGAGAGACTTATATGAACTGATGGTAAAGGAACTCAGCAGAACCAGGAGATCATTATACAGAGCAATAACAAGATTATATAATAATCAATTCTGGTGGACATAGTTCTCTTCAACAATGAGATGATTCAAGCCAGTTCTAATTGTTCAGTGATGAAGAAAGCCATCTACACCCAGAGAGATATAGCATTTTCATGCTTTCTATTGATGTTTGCTTATATTTTGTTTTCCTTCTCAGGTTTTTTTTTTCTTTCTAGATCTGATTTTTCTTATGCAGTAAGATAACTGTATAAATAAATAAATAAATAAATAAATAAATGTGTGTGTGTGTGTGTGTGTGTGTGTGTGTGTATGTATATATATGTAGAGAGAGAGAGAGAGAGAGAGAGGATTTAACATATATTTTAACATATTCAACCTGTATTGGACTCCCTGCCATCTAGGGGAGGGAGTGAAGGGGAAGAAGGGAAACATTTAGAACTGAAATAGTATTTTATTTTTTCTAATTTTATGTAAACATTGTTTTTAGCAATCATTTTTGTAAGAGCGTGAGTTCCATATGCCCAAAAAGTTGTCAAACTGTGCATACCCTTTGACCCAGCATTGCTGTTATTGGGATTATATCCCAAAGAAATACTAAAGAGTGGAAAGGGACCTGTATGTGCCAAAATGTTTGTGGCAGCTCTTTTTGTTGTAGCTAGAAACTGGAAGTTGAATGGATGTCCATCAATTGGAGAATGGTTGGGTAAATTGTGGTATATGAAGGTTATGGAATATTACTGCTCTGTAAGAAATGACCAGCAGGAGGAATACAGAGAGGCTTGGAGAGACTTAAATCAACTGTTGCTGAGTGAAATGAGCAGAACCAGAAGATCACTGTACACTTCAACAACAATACTGTATGAGGATGTATTCTGATGGAAGTGGATATCTTCAACATAAAGAAGATCCAACTCACTTCCAGTTGATCAATGATGGACAGAAATAACTACACCCAGAGAAGGAACACTGGGAAGCGAATGTAAATTGTTAGCACTACTGTCTATCTACCCAGGTTACTTATACCTTCGGAAGCTAATAATTAATGTGCAACAAGAAAAAGGTATTTACACACATATATTGTATCTAGGTTATATTGTAACACATGTAAAATGTATGGGATTGCCTGTCATCGGGGGGAGGGAGTGGAGGGAGGGAGGGGATAATTTGGAAAAATGAATAAAAAAAAAAAAAGAGTGTGAGTTCCAAATTTTTCTTCCTCCTTTCCTTTCCTCCCTTCCACAAGACAGCAAGCAATTCAATATAGGTTTTACATGTACAGTCATGATAAACATATTTCCATATAAGTAATATTTTAAAAGAAAAATCAAAACAAAAGGGAAGAATCATGAGGAATAAAAAAAACAATTGAATTTATTTATTTATATATATTAAAGTTTTTTATTTACAAAACATATGCATGGGTAATTTCTCAACATTGACCCTTGTAAGAACTTCTGTTCCAACTTTTCCCTCTTTCACTTCACCCCTTCCCCTAGATGGCAGGTAGTCCCATACATGTTAAATATGTTAAAGTATATGTTAGATCCAATATATGTATACATATTTATACAGTTATCTTGCTGCATAAGAAAAATTGGATCAAGAAGGAAAAAAAATTGGGAAAGAAAAGAAAATGCAAGCAAACAATAACAGAAAGAGGGAAAATACTATGTTGTGGTCCATATTCTCTAGGTATAGATGGCTCTCTTCATCACTGAACAATTGGAATTGGTTTGAATCATCTCATTGTTGGAGAGGGCCATATCCATCAGAATTGATCGTCATATAGTCTTGTTGTTGCCGTGTATCTCCTGGTTCTGCTCATTTCACTTTGCATCAGTTCATGTAATATAAAGGGCTGAAAACTGAATTGCACTGAGGTCCAAGCACTTAAGACTAATTACCAATTGGACAATACTCTATTAACATATGTTTGGAGAATGACCCAGCAAGGCTGTCTTGATCTGTAGATGTATACAGTGAATGAAAAGAGGCATCAGAGGGTGGAGTAGGACAAGCAAGATCATTCTTTGGCAGTGGAGAGAGTGAAAGGAAGTGTGGAGATTCCTGTATCTATTCCCCTGACAGCTACCCCCAAAGACCAAGAATAAAGACTTTTGCTTATCCTGACTCTGACTGATTTTAAGGTATCCAAGGTACTAATGCAGTCATTACAATGTAAGCCTCTTCAGATTTCTGTGAAATCATCCTCCTGCTCATTATTTCACAATAGTATTCCATTACATTCATAAACCACAGCTTCTTTAGCCATTCTCCAACTGATGGGCATCAAAATTGATCATTGCATAAAGTTGCTATTACTGGGTGTGATGTTCTCTTGGTTCTGCTCACTTTACTTAGCATCAATTTATGAAAGTCTTTCCAGATTTTTCTGAAACATTGCTGGATCAAAAGGTATGCATAGTTTGATAACCCTTTGGGTTTTGTAAAGAATTTTTTTAAAAGAAAAAAAGTAATCCAACAAAATTACTGAATAAATTGAAAAAATATTCTACTATCTGCATTATTGCATAATTATGAACTATTCATCTCTCAAAGGAGTGTGGGCAAGTGTCTTCTCTATCTCTTTTTAAGGAATTAGGCTTATTCTTTATAGTATCGCAACATTCATTTTTTTTTAAATTGTTATGGTTGCTATTCTTTTCATTTACATTATTGGATCATATTGCTTTCTGAATCTACTAAATTAACTTGCTATCAGTGCATTTAAGACTTTCCAGTTTCCATACTTCTGTATTAATTGTTTGTCATTCAAAAAATAAAATAGATTTTTGATAATTTTATTCTTGACAAAATTGCCTAGATTTCTTTCTGTATCTTTCTTCTTCCCTTCCCAAAGATCCATCCTTTATATAAAAGGACATTTTTAAGAGGGGAAAAAAGAGGAAGAAGAGACAAATCATTCAGTAAAACTGATCAATACTTTGAAGAAATCCGCCATTATATACATTGTTCCATACCTATGTACTCCTTACTTCTACAAAGGCATGAGATGAGGAGAGTTATCTTCTTGAATCTATGGTTTGGGTCAGGCTTATCAAAAATTTTTTTTTGAAAACATTTATTTTTGATTGTTTTGTGGTTCTTTTTTTCCATTTATATTGCTTTAGTCATTGTTGTATTGTTTTCTTGGCTCTGTTTACTTCAGTTTGCAGCAATTCATGTAAATCTCTCTGTGCTCTATATTCATCATGCTCACTATTTCTTCTAGCACATTTCTTTTTTTCATTATATTAACGTACCATAATTTGTTTAGCCATTGCTCAATTGATGGGTATTGTGTCTTCATTTTTTTGCTAACACAAAAAATGCTGTTATAAATATATAGGTATATATGGACTTTTCCTGGGGGTATATATCTAGCAGTAGAATCTCTGGTTAAAAGGATATGGACGTTTTAGACACTTTATTTATAAAATTCCAATTTTTTTCCAGAATAATTGCATTAATTTAAAGCTCCACAAACAATAAATTAGTGTACCCATTTCCCCACAATTTCCTTAGTATTGATTATTTTCATCTTTTGTTATCTTTGCAAGTTTTCTAGATAAAATAAAAAAAACACACCAAGGTTATTTTGATTTTCATTCTCTTATTATTAGTTATTTAGAACATCCTTTCATATGGTTTTTATAGTTTGGAATTCTTTTGACAACTTTGTCATATTCTTTGGACATCTGTTTATTGGGAAATTAATTTTGGTTCTATACATTTCTTTTAGCTGTCTAGTAATGTGGTTACCATCCTTATAAATATTTTATACAAAGATTTTTTTCTCAGACACTTTGCTTTTGTTATTCTAGATATCTTTATTTTGTTTATAGAGAAAGATTTTCAATTTCTTTTAACCTAAATTATTCATTTTATCTTTTATAGTAGCTTTCATCTTTTGTTTAAGAAGCAATCTTCTTCCTACAGCTATGAACATATATTATCTGCTTTTATTTTATTTTTTCTTGTATGATTTTTTTAATTATTGAGATCATATATCCATTTTGATTTTATTAGAGGATGTAGTATAACATGTTTGTCTAAATTAAATTTCTGCCAGATTATTTTCCAGTTTTCTCTATAGTTTATTAAATAGGATTGTCTCTTTTAAGTAATTATTTTTCAATTTATTATGTTGAATTATTGAATTATGTTATTTCTGATTCTCTCTCAACTAGTTTCATTGATCTACTTTTCTGGTTTTAACTAATGCCAAATTGCTTTATGACATATTTTGAATATTGCAAGTGCTTTCTTTCTTTCTTTGATTCCTCTCTTTTTTCAAGATTTCATTTGATATGCTAGATTATTTTTCCTTCAAATGAATTTTGTTATTACTTTATTTTACTTTATCAAAGTATTTTCTTTGTTGTTTGGAGTAGCATTTAATATGTAAATTAGCTTGGTGGTATTGTAATTTTATTATATCGTCATGATAATATCAGAAAACATGCATATTTTGTCTACTTTTCACACTTCTTGATGCTGTTGATTTCTATGTTTTGGATTATTGACATTGTTAGCATTTCGAAAATAATAGCAGCAGATATCAAATTGTGCATAACCTTTGATCCAGCAGCATTTCTCCTGAGTCTGTATTCCAAAGAGATCATAAAAAAAGGAAAAGGACTCATATGTGCAAAAATGTTTGTAGCAGCTCTTTTTTTGTAGTAGCAAGGAACTGGAAATTGAGTGGATGCCTATCGTTGGAGAATGGCTAAATAAGTTATGGTGTATGAATGTTATGGAATATTATTGTTCTATAAGAAACAATCAGCAGAATGATTTCAAAAAATCCTGCAAAAGCTTACATGAACTGATGCTGAGTGAAGTGACTAGAACCAAGAGAACATTGTATACAGCAACAAGAAGATTATGTGATGATCAACTCTGATGGATGTGGCTCTTTTCGACAATGAGGTGATGCAGGCCAGTTCCATAGACTTGTGATGGAGAGTGCCATCTGCCTCAAGAAAGAGAAATGTGGGGACTGAATGATTACAACATAGTATTTTCATCTTTTTTTTTTTCTTTCTCATTTTTTCCCTTTCTCAATTTTTCCCCTTTTGATCTGATTTTTCTTGTACAGCATGATAAATGTGGAAATATGTACAGAAGAATTGCACATGTTTAACATAACAAAGGAAATATTTAAATGATTACACATGTTAAACCTATATCTAATTGCTTACTGTTTTGGGGAGAGGTGAGGTAAGGGAGAAAGGGAAGGAAAAAAATTTGGAATACAAAGTCTTACAAAAATGAAGGTTGAAAAATATCTTTACGTGTATTTGGAAAGTAAAATACTATTGAAGCAGAAGTACAGCCAATATGTCTGGGAGAAGGCAGGGGCTTACTTGAGCTCTACTCCAACCCCCTCCAAGGACCTATAAATAATGCTCTACAACAAATCTTAAGAGTGGAAGGATCCACAAATATTGGGGTGAAACAATTTTTCATAACCAAGACAACTTAAAAGTTTGTCAAGAAAGATCTGTTACACCTGATCAAGAGTGGAGCAGTCTACTAAAGGTCATGTCCAAACAGACCAGGACCTAGAAAACCAGGAGTGGGCACCGTGAATGAATGAATCAGCAGCTTTAGGGCTGCTTCCAGACCTCTCAGCCCACAGACGTTAAGGAGGTCAAAAAAGATTTTAGGGGTCTCTTTGCTGACAACTACGGGCAGGACTCTATTGCTTTGTCCATACTTGGTTCTGAGTTATAGTCCTGGTTGGCAGGGTGAGGAGGAGCATTAGCACACCAGAGCTTATGACTTCAGGGGAGCAGGGACCTTCATTACAGTTTCAAGAGAGAAAAGAATGCTTATGGACAAAGACCAGAGTACAAGCCAAGAAAGTAATAAATACCCCTCTTTAGATCATACCACTTTAGAAAGACTGAAAACTTACAGGACCCCCTTAGAAGTATTTCTGAAAACACTTGCACAAAACTCCTGACAATTCACTGTCTCCTTGGAAGCAGAATCATACTTTAGTGAAGAATTAAAAGTCAAGAAATAGGCTAGAAAAATGAGCAGACAACAGAAAAAAATTCTGACCATAGAAAGTTGCCATGGTGACAAGGAAGATCAAAAGACACACTCAAAAGAAGACATTGAAGTCAAAATTCCTACATCTAATGCCTCCAAGAAAATATGAATTGTTCTCAGGCCATGGAAGTGTTCAAGAATGATTTTAAAAAATCAAGAGAAGTAGAGAAAAATTGGGAAGAGAAATGAGATTGATGCAAGATAATCAGGAAAAAAGTCAACAAGTTGATAGAAGAGTTAAAAAAAATACTGAAGAAAATATCAGAATAAGCCAAATGGTAAAAAAGAGATACAGTAAGTAGAAGATTGTCTTGAAAAGCAGCATTAGCCCACTGGAAAGAATTTAGTTATTGAAGAAAATAATTCCTTAAAAATTAAATTGAGTAAATAGAAGCTAATGACTTTATGAGGCATCAAGAAACAATAAAAGAAAACCAAGAGAATGAAAAAAAAAAAAAAAGAAGACAATGTGAAATATCTCATCGGAAAAACAAGTGACATGGAAAATGGATCCAGGTGAGATAAATTTAAAACTATTCAACTTCCTTAAAGTTATGATAAAAGCCTAGACAATATCTTTCAAGAAATTATCAAGGAAAACTGTTTTGAGATTCTATAACCAGAAAAAATGGAATCCACCAATCACTTTCTGTAAAAGATCCCAAAATGAAAACTCCCAAGACTACTATAGCCAAATTCTAAGACTCCCAGATCAAGGAAAATGTGTGTCAAGCATTCAGAAAAAAACAATTAAAGTTTTTGGATCCATAATCAGGATAACACAAAACTTGGCAGCTTTTATATTGTAGAATTAAAGGGATTGGAATATGATATTCCAGAGGGCAAAGGAGCTAGAATTGCGACCAAGAATACTTACTCAGCAAAATTGAGTATAATCCTTCAAAGGAAAAAAATGAATATTCAATGAATACAGGATTTTCGTGCATTTCTGATGAAAAGACCAGACTTGAATAGAAAATTTGATTTTCAAATATAAGATGCAAAAGAAGCATAAAATGGAAAGAAAAAGGAAAGAGAAAGCATAAGGGTGTTGATGAAGTTAAATTGTATACATTTCTACAAAATGGTATTTATAATTCCTCAAAACTTTTTCATTATTAGGGCAGTTAGGAGGTATACATATAGTCAGAGGGCACAGGTGTGAGTTGAATATAATGGGATGACTTCTAAAAAACAAAATGAAAGAGTAAGAAAAAGAAATTTAAAAAAAGGAAAGAGATTTAAAATGGGGTAAATCATCTCATAAAAGAAGCAAGAAAAATATATTACAGTAAAGGAGAAGAAGCATCAAGGAACGCTTGAAACTTAGTTTCATTGAAATTGGCTCAAAGAGAGAATTACACATACATATTCAATTGGGTATAAAACTCTATCTTACTTTATAGGAAAGTAATGAGGAAAAGATAGAAAAAGGAGTGCTCATTGGAGGGATATACATATTTGGATTGGCAATTCAGAAGCAAAACATTTTTTAAGAAGGGTCAGGATAAAAGAAGAGAGAGAATAGAATAAAAAGGGAGAGAAATAGTATAGAAGGAAATATAATTAATAATTATAATTGTGAAAAATTTTTAAAAATGAGTTTCTTTGAAAAAGGCCTATCTCTCAAATACATAGAGAAATAAGTTAAATTTATAAAAATAGGAACCATTTCCCAATTGATAAGTAATTAATAATATGAATAGTTTTCTGAAGAAGTAATTCATTCATAGCTATATAAAAAAATGCTCTCAATCATTATTGACTGGAGAAATGCAAATTAAAACAATATTGAGTTACTTATACCTATTGGTTAATAGAACAGGAAAGGAGAATAATAAGTGTGGGAAAATTAAGACATTAATGCATTGTTGATAAAGTTGTGAACTGATTAAATCATTATGTAGAACAATTTCTAACTATGCCCAAATTTTTATAGCAGTTCTTTCCTGGCAGCAAAGAATTGGAAATTAAGGGGATACACAAGTATTGGGGAATGGCTAAATAATTTTTTGGCATATAATTGTGATGGAATACTATTTTTTATTAAAGCTTTTTATTTTTAAAACATATGCATAAGTAATTTTCAACATTCATCCTTGCAAAACTTTGTGTTCCAACTTTTTTCCCCTCCCTTCCTCTCATCCCCTCTCCTAGACAGCAAGTAATCCAAGATATATTAAACATATGCAATTTTAAAATACATATTTCCACAATTATGCTGCACAAGAAAAAACAGATCAAAAAGGAAAAAATGAGAAATAAACAAAACGCAAGCAAACAATAACAAAAAAGTGTAAATACTATGTTGTGATCCACAGTCAGTCCCCACAATCCTCTCTCAGGGTGCAGATGGCTCTCTTCATCACAAGATTATTGGAAATGGCCTAAATCACCTTGCTGTTGAAAAGAGCCATGTCCATCAGAATTGATCATTGTATAATCTTGCTGTTGCTGTGTACAATGTTTTCCAGGATCTACTCACTTAAGTTAGTATCCGTTCATGTAACTCTTTTTAGGACTCTCTGTCCTGCTGATCATTTCTTATAGAACATTAATATTCTATATCATTCATATGCCATAAGTTATTCAGCCATTCTCCAACAGATGGGCAGATAGAATACTATTGTGATATAAGAAATGGTGAACTAGATATTCTCAGAAAAACCTGGAGATGCTTACATGAACTGACCAAAGTAAAATAAGTAGAACCAGGAGAACGTGGTGCACAGTACCAGCAACATTGTAAGATGGTCAATTATGAACTACTTATCTATTCTAAGCAAAACAGTCATCCAAGACAATTCTGAAGAATTTATCATGAAAAGTATTATCCCTGCTCAGACACAGAGAGAGAGAACTTATAGAATCTGAATAAGATTAGAACATGCTTTTAAAAAATTTTATTTACTTTTCTCAGGTTTTTATTTTGATCTATGTTTTCTTTTACAACACAATTATTATGAAAATATTTTGCATGATTACTATATATATGTAATCATGCAATATATATATATATATATATATATATATATATATATATATATATATATATATATATATAATTTCTTGCCTTCTTAACGAAGGGGGTTGGGACAGGAGGGAGAGAATTTGCAACTCAGCTTTAAAAATGAAAGCTTAAATGAGGTGATTCAAAGCAATTCTAATAGACTTGTAATAGAAAGAACCATCTGCAACCAGAGAGAGAACTATGGAGACTAAATGTGGATCAAAGAAGAATATTTTCATCTTTTATTGTTGCTGTTGTTTGCTTGGTTTTTTTTCTTTCTTATTTTTTCCCTTTTGATCTGATTTTTCTTGTGCAGCATGATGAATATAAAAAAATTGTTTAGAAGAATCACACATTTAATCTATATCAGATAGATTGTTGTCTAGAACGGGAAGGGCAGGAAGGGAGAAAAATTTGGCACACAATGTTTTGCAAAGGTGAATGTTGAGGGCAGCTAGGTGGCGCAGTGGATAGAACACCAGCCCTGAAGTCAGGAGAACCTGAGTTCAAATGTGATCTCAGACACTTAACACTTTCTAGCTGTGTGATCCTGGGCAAGTCACTTAACCCCAGTTGCCTCCACCAAAAAAATAAATCCAATATAAAGATGAATGTGGAAAACTATCTTTTCATGTATTTGGAAAAAAATAGATATTATTTAAAATGAATTTTGAAAATAGTTTTTATGAGTAATTGGGGAAAAATAAGATATTAAAAATTTTTAAAAAGATTAAAAAATAGTAGCCAGAAAAAGAGCATTCTTGCCTTATTCCTGTACTTAGTGGAGTAACTGTTAATGTATTCCTTTTTCATATGGTCCTTGCTTTGAGTTTTGAATACTTTTAAGATATTTTTTAAAAAATTATTTGTGGTTATGCAACTAGGTTCCAATCAGTATGAATAATGAATCCCATGAAGTGGTTTTATTATTTGAATTTGTACTGCATATTTTCATTGGACTAGAACCTATAACCATGATTTATATAAATACAATCTAAAATACTGTGAATTTGAATATATGCAATCATTTTAGAGTATTCATTATTTGCATTAATCAGGGTCTAGCTATACTGGATAGAATATTTTTTCTCCTTAGCATTGTATTTTGTCAGAGGCTTTTACTGCATTTGTTGGTATAATCAAGTAGTTTGGGATGTTTCTGTTTTTGATATGGTGAATTATATTCCTAATGTTGAACCATTCTTTTATTCCTGCTTAAATCCAACTTGTTTATAAAGAATGATATTTTTTTAGAGTAAATTGCTGTAGTCTGTTTGACAAAGCTTAATTTAAGAGGTTTGAATCAGTATTTATTTATGAGTATTGGAAGATATAGAACTTTTTTTTGTTACATGTGAAATCATGTAAAACACTTCCAGTAGTCTTTTTTTTTTATAGGAAAACTTGAATAAAAGAAAAAGAATGAAATAAATAAAGTTAAAAATAGCATGCTTCTGTCTGTATTCAAACAATATCAGTTCTTTCTTTAGGGGTAGATAGTACACTTTGTCATTGGTCTTTTAGAATTTTCTTGATTTCTTGTATTGCTGAGAATTTCTGTCATTCACAATTCTTCATTGAAAATATTTCTGTTACACCTGTCAGATTGGCTAAGATGACAGGAAAAAATAATGATGAATGTTAAAGGGGAGGCAGGAAAACTGGGACATTGAAGCATTATTGGTGGAGTTGTGAATGAATCCAACCATTCTGGAGAGCAATTTGGAATTATGACCAAAGGGCTATTAAACTGTGTATACCCTTTGATCCAGCAGTGTTTCTACTGGGCTTATATCCCAAAGAAATACTAAAGAAGGGAAAGGGACCCACATGTGCCCTTTTTGTACTGGCTAGAAACTGGAAACTGAGTGGATGCCCATCAATTGGAGAGTGGCTGAATAAATTGTGGTATATGAAATATTATTATGTGGTTATGAAATATTATTGTTTTATAAGAAATGACCAGTAGGATGAATACAGAGAGGCTTGGAGAGAGTTACATGACCTGATGCTAAGTGAAATGAGCAGAATCCGGAGATCATTATACATGGCAATACTATGTGAGGATGTATTCTGATGGAAGTGGATATCTTCAACATAGAGAAGATCTAATTCAGTTTCAATTGATCAATGATGGACAGAATCAGCTACACCCAGAGAAGGAATACTAGGAAATGAGTATAAACTTTGAATTTTTGTTTTTCTTCCCAGGTTATTTTTACCTTCTGAATCCAATTCTCCCTTTGCAACAAGAGAACTGTTCGATTCTGCACACATATATTGTATCTAAGATATACTGTAATGTATTTAACATGTATAAGACTACTTGCCATCTAGAGGAGGGGGTAGAGGGAGGGAAGGGAAAAGTCTGAACAGAAGTGAGTGCAAGGGATAATGTTGTAAAAAATTACCCAGGCATATGTTATGTCAATAAAAAGTTATAATTAAAAAAACTACATTTCTGTTACTGTGTATATGTTCTGCTTCTGTTCACTTCATTTTGCATCAATTCATGCAAGTATCCCAAGGTTTTTCTGAGATCATCCTGCTTATTTAGCCATTTTGCAATTGATAAGCATCCCTTCAATTTCTAATTGTTAACCACCACAAAAAGATTTGCTGTAAATATTTTTGTACAACTACTTCTCTCTCTCTCTCTCTCTCTCTCTCTCTCTCTCTCTCTCTCTCTCTCTCTCTCTCTCTCTCTCTCCTTGTCTTCTTTGCATTCTAGACCTAGAAATGGTTACAAAATCCTCTACCCCGTTTTAATTTCCCTATATTTTGGTTATATTGTTTTTGTTTGTGCTAAAACTTTTTAACTTTATATAATCAAATTAAGTATCTTACATTTTGTAATGCTCTTTATCTTTTTTAAAATATATTCTTCTCTTTACCATTGATATGACAGATAAGTTATTCCATGCTTTCCTGATTTGCTAATAGTATTTCTCTTTATGTACAAATCATGTACCCATTTTGACATTATTTTGGTATATGGTGTGTGATATTGGTTTATATCTATTTTCTGCCATATTGTTTTCTAGGATGCCCAGCAATTTTTGTGAAATAATGAGTTTTCCCCCCCAAAGCTTATATCCTTGAGTTTATCACATACAGATTACTGTGGTCATTTAGTATGATATAATTTGTACCTAATCTATTCCACTGATACATTACTGTTTTTCTTAGACAGTACTAGATTGTTTTGATACTTACTGCTTTATAATACAGTTTGAGATTTGGTACAGTTAGACTGCCTTCCTTCATGTTTTTCCCTCTTCTTCATTGATTCCCTTGTTATCCTTGACCTTTTATTCTACCAGATGAATTTTGTTATTACTTTTATAGTTCTATAAAATATTTTTGATAGTTTGATTGGCATGGCACTGAACAGATAGATTAATTTAGGTAGAATTGTAATTTTATTATATTGACTTGACCTACCCATGAGCAATTAATCTTTTTCTAATTTATTTAGATTTGAATTTATTTGCGTGAAAACTTTTGTAGTTGTGTTCATATTGTTCCTGGGTTTATCTTAAGAGACAGACTTCCAAGTATTTTATATTATTTACAATTCTTTTTAATAGAATTTCCCTTTATATCTCTTGCTGCTGAACTTTGTTGGTAATATGTAGAAATGCTGGTGATTTATGTGGGTTTATTTTGTAACTTTCAATTTTGCTAAAATTGTTAATAATTTTAAGTAGTTTTTTAGTTATCTCTAGTATTCTCAAACTATATCATCATATCTCCTGCAAAAATGATAAAACTATATTTCTTCATTGCCTATTCTAATTTGTTTCTTTTCTTATTGCTGTAGCTAACATTTCTAATACAATATTGAATAATAGTGGTAATAATGAGCACACTTATTTCACCCAGAACTTTTTTAGAGATAGAAAGTATCATTGATATTAACTAGTTTCTCCTCTTTTACAAATGAGGAAACTGAGAACAAGAGAGATTAATTGGCTTGTGTCACACAAATGTCAGATTGAAGACTTGGATATAGGTCTCCTAATTTTAAATCTAACACACTTTTTTTTCCCCTCCTACGAACTAGATCCCAAAGGACCATAAATAACCTACTAGAAGGCTACAGTGTGACAGGCCATTGATTCTGCTCTTTGACTTGAAACAGAATATATGAAATTATCAATTCCATTGTAATTCCAGTGTGATCCTATAAAGACTTCTAACCTGGGTCCGATAAATCAAAGGTAGCCACCCTTGTGGTCAGCTTATAATTCAGACTCATGAACCATATTATTTTATGGTAGCAGAGACCTCAAATGAATGAAAAAGCCGGAAAATGTTTCCTGTAGGACAGGCACCTTACTAAGCACAAGTGAGATAGTCCCTGCTCTCAGGAGCTAGAGTAGGCAGTAGCACTTATATGGAAGTGCAAAACAAGGGGATCTGAGGAGTTAGAGACAGAAAATTGGTCTGCAGGGCAGCAAGTGACAGCTTTTCTACCTCTATAAGAAAAATGGTTTTAAGGTAATATCCATTTGATTACTCAACTCATAGTAAGAGCTGAAAGTAAGCCATTCATATGCATCAGTGGAGAGGATGCGAAGATGGCTAGCCTGCACTGCTGCATGTAAAGTGGATCAATAGTATAAGGCAGTCCTCTAGCTGTGAATGCTCAGTGGTTTAGCATAGGATTAGCCTGGAGTCAGGCATACATGAATTCAAATCCAGCTTCAGGAGCTTACTGGCTATGTCATCCCAGCCCAATCACAGGTTCTTCAATATGAAATGGGGGTAATAACATCGTTTACTTCACAGAATGGTTTATGAGAATTAAATGAGATGGTATTTGTAAAGGTCTTAGCATAGTGCCCAACACAGTTGTTGTTCAATCATTTTTCAGTTTTGCCTGATTCTTTGTGACCCCATTTGGGGTTTTCTTGGCAATGATATTGAGTGACTTGTCATTTCCTTCTCTAGCTCATTTTAGATGAGGAAACTGAGGCAAACAGGGTTAGTCACTTGCTTAGGGGTCACATAGTTAAGTGTCTGAGGCTGAACTCAGGAAATGGAGGCTCCCTGATTAGGACTCTATCCACTGTGCCAATTAACTGTTCCATAGCTGACACTATAGTAGACACTATATAAATACTTATTCCCTTCCTTTCCATTTTAGTTTGCATGAATCACTCTTCCTCAATCAAGAACAAACATCAATGCAACTTAAGCCATTTTGCAGGTGAAACTGGGACACAGAGAGGGAAAGTAACCTGTTGCTATAGGTCACATAGCCACAAAACCAGGAGTAGAACTTAGATTTTCAATCCACTGGCACTGAAAAGCCTTCCTCTTGTCTTTAAAAACTCAAAACAAGACCCAAGTTAATTTTGATCAAGATAGAAAAAATGACTATGACAGGTAGACAAATTGTTAGGCAGTGTTTAATTTCCCCCTGGCAATATTTAGTGGGCTCATTTGTTTCAGCACAATTGCCTCTTGAAGTTAAATGGATTATAGGATTATCTTGATATTCTACAGGACCCAGAAACTGGTGTCAAAGAAATATTTGGGATAGCATTTACAAGCCAATATCATTTCCCTCTTATTTTTTTATTTTTGCACTTAAGGAGAAAAAAAATTCAGTCTTTAGGACTGAATGCTAAAGGCACCATGAGTAATGACTAGATGGAGAGTTAAGGGTAACCCAGCAATCCTGTGTAAAAACTTAATGAGCTTGCTTTTGACATGATCATTTGTCTTCATGGTCTTCTCTGGTGCATGAGGCCAAAAGCCATATGGAGATTCACTCTGCTGGCAGCTCAAGCTTCCTACTGCTGTGACTATGAGGGGTCTTACAGGTTGTGCTTGGGGGGGGGAGTCTGAGATGCTTCTTGCAGGCAGTCACACAAGGCTCATTTTTAAATATGCCTTGGGAAAGAAGCTTTGTATTCCAACTTGTTTTAAAAGTCCCGACTCAGTTGTTTTACCACTTGTGTGATCTTGGATAAATCACTTTATTTCTCTTGGTTTCTATAAAATAGGGACAAGGGAATGGATTAGATTACCAATAAGGATCTTAATCTATGTCAGGGAACAACTCCGAGTTTGGTGGAAGCCAGCTCCTACAGCAACTGCCTTGGGGAGACCTGGGATACAGGATGTATGTAGGGCATTGTTGTGGCTCCTTGACTCTTATTATGTGACTTGGTCATCCTGTCATTTTAAACCATTTTGGTAGTGTATAATTAGAAGTGATCTAGAGCAGGACTTTTTGAACTTTTTCTATTTGTGATCCCTTTTCACATGAGAAATTTTTGTGTGACCCCAATTATATAAGTATGTAAACTATCAAACATTTACTGATAATATATCATAGATAATATAATAAGCAACAAAATCATAATAAATCACATTCAGTTACATGATTCGATATGAGGTCATGACCCAACGTTTAAGAAGTAGATATAGAGTATGGTGGCCAGTGAGAAAACTAGAGACCATATCATATAAGGATTAATTTAAGGAACCTGGGAAGTTTTGCCTAAAGAAAAAAGTACTGATGAAGAATATGTCAATTGTCTTCAGACATCTGAAAGACTTCTGTACTTTAGAAGCAGAGAACAAACTGAGGTTCAGTGGGAGAGTTTCAAAAGGAGGGAGATTTCAGCTCCATATCAGGAAAAACCTAATTAATGGAGCTATCCAACAACTGAATGGGAGGACTCCCAAAATAATGAGTTCCCTATCACTAGAAATGTTAAAAGCACAGCTCAGATAATGATGATAACAAAAATAATAGCTAACATTTATACAGTGCTTTAAAGTTTGCAAAGTGAATATATTATGTTATTTTATTTTTATAACAGCTTTGTAAAGCAGAAGCTGTCATTATCATTTTAGAAATGAAGAAACTGAGGCACAGAAAGGTTAAATAATTTGCCTATGATCACACTAAGTATTTTCTGGAGCAGGATTTGAACTTATATCTTCCTGACTCCAAGTCCAGTGTTCTCTTTACTGTGTCACTCAGGTAAATTAGGATAAGGATAGAATAGTGGCCAAGATCACCATGTTCTATGGTGAACATAGAAAAGATTCATGTGTTAGATCTAGGGGCTGGACAAGACCACTTCTAAGCCTTCTTTACATACCAGAATTCAATTTGGGGGGAATTTCAACTTTGGGATGTTTTTAACAATATCAGACATTGTGGTTTCAGATGATACTTATTCCCTGGGCTATTCTGAGAGGTGGGGTGGGTGGGGGTGTTGCTTTCCAGGGTGCCTCAGCTGTTCTCTGATTATCTCCCTCTTCCTGAGTGAGAGAACATTTCCACTTAGTGAGCACTTCTGAAGCCAATCAGCCAATAAATCGTCTGACAACCACTCTGATTTATTCTGACAACACACAATAAATTAGAACAAATGACAGTGGGTTGTATTTTCCCCCGAAGTAGCTCTTGAGCATGTTGGCCACACCCTACCTGATGACATCTTTCTCTTAGGACTTCTGGAACCATCCCTGGGAAGGGTGGGCCATTTCTGGGTCTGGGGAGAAGGGGGGGTCCAGGCAGGTGATGCATGTGTGATGGTGACTTCTCTGGTGGTCTCTTTATCCCTGGCTCAAGAATACACTCCACATGGATGGCTAAGATTTATCTAAATTGGGAAACCTCATCAGGATACTCCCTGATCCCCTCACGAGGACGGGATTACATGATAGAAACATGCCATGCTTTTAAGACTAGTGAAATGTTTTCTTCACAGAGTCCTTGGTGCAAGTCAGTAATTTCCACTTTGTAGGTGATATTCTGAGTTGAGGGATTTGTCCAAGGTTATATAGCTACTAAGAGTCGATAATGGGATTTGAATTCAGGTCCTTTGACTTCAAATCCAGTATTCTTTCTCCACATTACCTCCATGGTCACTTTGATATAGCACAAAAAGTATAGTTTTTGGGATAAAAAAATTCTAGTTTAAATACTGGAAGAGACATTCTCTTTTCGGACCTGGGTCTTTTGAGGGTGGTTCAATAGATAAGAGTCCTGGACCAGGAATTCAGAAGATCTGAGTTCAGACATGACCTTAGACACTAGCTGTATGATTTCGGCAAATTACTTTAACCTCTGCTTGTCTCAGTTTCCTCATTTGTAAAAAGAGAATAATAATAGTATTTACCTTATAGGGTTTTGTGAGGACCTAATGGAATAGCATTTGTAAAGAACTTGGCACATACATAAATATTTAATAAATGTTTGTTTCCTTTTCCTCTCCTCTTGTTTGTAAAATGAGAGTTGGACTCAATGACCTCTCAGGTCTCTCCCATCTCTAAACCTTGTGAATTGGATTTGGGAAAGCCATTATTTATTTTTTCTGGGAGCAATACTTTATTACATTTTACTTTTAAAATGATTATTCTTTTTTCTGAGTGGCCATAATGTGTATGTATATGTAGCAATGTGTATCATTGCTTTTTTGAGGGGAGTATAGCAACTTAAAATCTGGGGAACTGAGGGCACTGAGGAGTAAAGTGCTTTGTTGACAAGCAGAGTCAGTATGTCTCAGAGACTAGAGCTTCCTGACTCCAAGATCAGCTCTCTATTCCCTGTACCATGCATACTACTCACAGTTCCTCTTACGAATATTCTGTTTATACAGTACTTATTTCATGCTGCCTTCAAGTCTCAATTGAATCTGTGATCTCATTGATGTGGGTATTTGATCCACTGATGCATATCCTAGCTCATCCTTTCTTACCCTTCCTGTACTAATCTTACTGCATTCATAAATTTTCCATGGGGCACCATGAGGTCTCAATGTGTTGGGACCTTTGCAATGATATCAGTAGAGTACATACATTCGCCATTGTCTATCCCTTGCTCTTACCACATGACCACTTTATATTCTTCAATGACATTCTTTATTCTAGTTCTCCTTAGTAATTTTTTGTTTGTAATGTGCAGTGGCTTGATCATACCCACCAACCTTCTTTCTACTGACTTTTAAGTGATATTGATTTTCTTTTATCTCTTGTTCTCTTGTATCCCCTTTTTCAGTATTGTTTGTTTATTGTTACATTAACTTTTGATTTTTTCATGATTATTTCTATTTACCATGCTGTAGTCATTGTGTATATTGTATTCTTTATTCTACTTACTTCATTGTGCATTAATTCATTCCAGTACTTCCATGCTTCTCTGTATTCAAAGTGACATTGCTTTGAAGTATTTCAAGAATATAAAAATTTTATTGTTTGCATCTGCACAATACCATAAGGAGAATATTGACATTGAAAAAATACATTTTAGTTTCTGGGAGAAATTTTGGGTAATTAAAAGAACTTTGAAAAGGAAATCCAATTTATTCTTTCTCTTTTATAAATTCTGGTTCCAACTCACTGTTCATTTATAGTATCAAACCAAGCAAGCTACATTAATGTACAAGTTCTATAGGTTGTCCATCTATTTAGATGCCATTGTCTGTGCACTTGTGTTCTTTATCCTCTTGGTTTTTTCCTGTGTGGATTGTTGGACCTACTTTTTTGAGTAATTATGGATCTTGTCTAGTAGGATCATTTGTATTTGTATTTGTATTTCCCATGTGTATGTCCCATTTTCCTACCAAATTGTTAAGTACTTTGTAAATGTATTTCTTCCACATCTCCTGCGGTGCCTGGCATGTGTCTAGCACATGGTAAGTCCAATAATTATCATGAGGGATAGGATGGGATCTAACTTTTGTAAGTGTATTTCTATAGAATTTGAATAAAGACCACCTCAATTTTTGATTCCTGTTTCCTATTTAGTCCCTGCAAATACAGTATCCCACTTTATTTTTCCTACTCAAGTGTATTTGGTAAAAAGTAGATGCAAAGCTGCATTAGAAGTCATACCAAATGTTGATTTATTGTGCTCCCTGGGATCTGGAACATTGTACTTAATTTAGACTCAGATGATGGTCATGCCATTTCTCTGATTTAAGAATCTTTTGCCTGTGAACCAAAAACAAAAACTCTGGTGGAAAAATACTCTAGCCCCAAAAGCAAGTATACTGAAAGAAATAGAAATATGAATGATGATTGCTTTAAAAGGGAGCTAATAATATACATGACTTTTTATGAGTAATCAATATCAAATTGCTTGCCTTTTGAAGGAGGGGAAAAGGATAGGAAAAGGGAAAGAATTTGGAACTCAAAATGTAAAAAAAGGATGTTAAAATGTTTTACATGTAATTGGGAAATACTTATGAAATCAAAATATGTTAAAAAAAAAAAAGAGACATGTCTGCTTATTTTATAAGACTGCTGCCATTTCTTTTAGGGCATTTTTTGAGAAAAAGGTCTATTGGCCTTTATTTATGACTTAACTGTGATTATTATTCATTCTTTATCCTGCTTGGAAAAAATATTGTTCCCAGATTTGCCCCTGAATTTGGCTGATTTCAAGCTCTATCCTTCCAACAGCTTATGAAGCAGGTGTCTTTTGCAGCAAGATTCAACTAAGACTTCCCATGACCATCAGTCATCCATTGAATTAGGAAATACTTAATGTTCATTCACTTGATACCTAACCTTATGTGAGGTGAGGTAGGGACAAACTAGGGGGGTAGGGAAAGCTAAAGATATATCAAATTTAGTACTTGCCTTGGGGTTTATACTCTAGTTAAGCCTTATATATAAGAAAGAAAAAATAATACAAGACAGGGAAAATGAATCCAGTGTTAGGTTATATTTTTCTTACAATAAAACACCATACATATTTTATTATTTTTTATGTTATTACTGATATTTTGTTTTTAGATCACCTAAATTTTCCCCTATACCCATTTCCTTTCTTTACCAGAGAGCCATCTTGTATAACAACAATTTTTAAATGAAAAAAGGAAAGAGAAGGATGAAAGAAAAAAGATCAGCAATATAATAAAAAAAAACCCAACCCTGACAATATATATAATGTTTCATACCTGCCTTCCATGTATTTTAAAATAAAATATTGGTATACATTTTTTGACCACTTTCAATTGTCCACAGTTCTTTCTACACTCCTGCCCATCCCCAGTGTAATACAATGGAACAACCACAGGCTCTCAGTCAGAGGACTTGGATTTAAATCCTCCTTCTGTCACTTGCTACTTATATGAGTTGAGGAAGTCATATAACCTTCCTGGGCTCCAGTTATTTTTCTGCAAATTGATGAGGCTGGACTACAGATGCCCTCTGAGGTTCCTCCAATCTCTACAACCCATGATCCTATGAACAAAGCGAAACAAAGAGAACAAATTGATTCCTGGATTACTTATATTTACTTTTCCAATAAGTTGTCTCCTCCTTTGTTTTATTAGAATACTCTGAGCTATATAAGGAGGATATTATCCCCAAATTACAGAAGAGGAAATTGAGGCCAATAAGAAGGTCTTTGGATCCACAGAGCAGAATTTGTGACTCTGTCTCTAGTACTCTGTCCTTCATCCTACACTCTATTTAGTGTTTCCTGCAGGTAGTCACTCAGTAAGTTGTAGAGACTGGAAAAAAGGTCTAGAAGTATTGACACATAATTCTTGGTCATGGCATGTTGGCTCCTGAAAGCTCCTTAGACACCATCTAGTCACAACTCCAAGACTAAGAACGTGGAATTTGGAGCCATGGGACCTGAGTTCAAATACTGTCTCTGTCACTATCTGTGTGACACTGGGAAGGTCACTTAAGTCCCTGGGCCTCCATTTCCTCATTTGTGGGAGGAAAGAATCAGATTTAAGGACTTCTAGCTCTCTGTGATCTCATGATTCTATGACTCAATAGTTTTCATTTTACTGGCCAAGGAAATTAAAACTTAGAAAAATGAAGTGACCTATCCAGGATCATCCTGTGAGCCAGTGTCAGAGGAGGGACTAGAACCTGGATTTATAGACTCCATACCATGCTATCCCCCTTAATCTAAATATGATGTTTCCACAGTTATTGGCTCTCCTTACACAGTGTAGGAACAGTCTCAGGGCTGCTCTTATTATAAGTTCATGTGATCATAGAGTTGGAAAGAGAAGGGCCTTTAGAGGACCTCTAGTCCAATTTTCTCCTTCAACAGGTGAGGAAACAGAGACCCAGCAAAGGTTAAGCAATTCCCCAAGGTTACACAGGTAAATGTCAATTATTCCAGCCAAAATCCAATGAGTGCAAAAATTAGAGAGTAAAAAAATGATATATGGCTATAATTAGGGGGATAAAATTAAAATTTAGTACAAGTACCTGTTGGATATTAGCACAACTTCACCTTATAATTCCAGGACTCACCCGCCTTTGGCTCCCCTGGTTTGACTGATTCTTGATGTTTCATAGAGTCATTAGCTTCCATTTGCTCAATTCTAGTTTTTAATGTATACTTTTCTTCAATTAGATTTTGTATCTTCTTTTTCATTTGATTAATTTTACTTTTCAAGGTGTTGTATTCTTCAGTGGATTTTTTTTTTTTTTTTTTGGCATTTGGCCAATTGTATTTTTTTAAGGAATTGTTTTCTTCAATTTTTGTCCTTTTTCTAAACTGTTGACTTTCTCCTGTACACCTGTATATATCCCCTGTACCTATTTCTTTGCCCAATTTTTCATCTACATCTCTTATTTGTCCTTTAAAGTCCTTTACCAGTGATTCCAAGAAGACTCTTTGGGCTTGAAACCAGTTCATATCACTCTTAAGGTTTCACATGTGGGCATTTTATCCTCTTCTGAATTGATGTTTTAGTATTCCCTATCATCATAGTAGCTTTCTATGGTTAGGGTTCTTTTCTGTTTCCCTTCCTTCCTTCCTTCCTTCCTTCCTTCCTTCCTTCCTTCCTTCCTTCCTTCCTTCCTTCCTTCCTTCCTTCCTTCCTTCCTTCCTTCCTTCCTTCCTTCCTTCCTTCCTTCCTTCCTTCTTCCATCTCCTATTTTGTAAAATTTTAAGGTCAAACTCGGCTCCCGGTTTGTAAGGGGCTCTGTCCCAAACTTCTTTTGCTGCTCTGAGCCTTGGCTTTGAGCACAGGGGTCCCTTCTTTTTGGTGTCTTGTTCACAGTAGGTAGCCCTCCCTACCTGCTCTCTCCAGACAACAGCCTGTTTTCCCTAGTTGGCAATTTGCCTTCTGTGCTGGGACTAGAGGCTGCCCCACTAGTCTGTTCTGCTACTGAGGTAGAATTGAGGGTCTCGGTTGCTGATCTGCCATGGTTAAGACCCTCTCCCAGGTTTTCCCAAATACCATCTGAGCTAGGCTGAGCATACCTTTCACTCCAGTGGGACTGACCTTTCTTGAAGTCCTTCCAATCTGCCTTGAGCTGGAGAGTAATTTCATTCCATTAGACTCTTTTCAGAGGCTTGATTTCATGTAGTTGTTGAGGGAAACTGGGAATGCTCAAGCAGTTTCCTGGCTTCATTTTGCCATCTTCCCTTTCCCAATTCCAAGGATTTCAGCCATGTTGCAAAATTTGGTCTTGAGTGTCTTTCAAAGGTAATGTAGCAGAAAGAGAATAGGGCTAAGAACCCAGAAAATCTAAGTTCTAAGGCCCTGACGCTTAAAGGTCTGTGCAATTTTGGACAAATTTATTCTCTTTGGTTCTCAGTTTCCTCTCTACAAAATGAATATTATGATTCCTACTTTTCTCAATTTACATAATGGCCATGAAGCTCAAGTGAAATCCTATGTGAATTGGATAAGTATGCCTGTGTGTGGCTCAGAAGTCTATAGCCCACTGAGTTATTCAGATCATTTTCCCCCAATTATTTTATGAGACACATTGTGTAAATATTATGCCAATTTTACAGATGAAGAAACTGAATTTTGGAGAAGAGAAATGTCTTATTGTAGGGCACATATCTAGTAAGAATAGTATTTAAGCTTTGAAGCTGTAACTCCTGAGTCCAGTATTCTTTTCAAGACATCAAAGCATTGTATTATGTCAAGTGTTAAATATTAAAGAATAGGTTGGGATTTTATCTCAAAAAACAAGCAAACAAAGAAATTTACTGACTTATTTAGGGCTTTGGAATAGATCTAAAAAAACCAGCTTTGCTGCCAAATTTACATAGGACTTTAGTGGATAGAACTTTCCTCTCCTTTCCTTCCTTAACATGGGGCCAACTCCAATTGTGATAAGTTTTGAGGGCCATTGACTTCTTCAGTGCAATTTGATAGTCAACTTGATCTTAGAGGAAAAAGTCAAGTACCCCACAGCAGGGAGAGATTGTACTTGACTTTTCTTGAATGGTATTTATTGGGGTTCTCAACTCTCATACTCAGAAATCTGAGAGTCCCAGGGAAGCTGTCCAAAGTAAGACCAATACAGTATTATTCCTAATACACTTCCCACTCACAGAGTAATGTGTCAGGGTGATGGATACCGTTTTCCTCTAGGCTTTGGAATTTAACTTGGAAATTCCCTTTTCTTCACTATATCACTGATCATCATTGAATTTTCTCTGAATCCCAGATTGTTGAGTATTATCTGACCTTCCTCTTTGAACATCTAAAATAGAGCTTGATGCATTTTGTTACCAGCTTTCTTGAAAATAAGTGTTGATTTCTTTAACTCTTTCTTCTCCCTCATTCCTAAGTAAATAGTTTCCTTTAAGCTGAGAACAACATAAATCATTCTTTACATAAAATGGGGATGTGGGAGTGGTAGTAGTAGGAGCAGGAAAGTTGGATTGAAAAAAATCATCATACATTTTAATCATTCTTTAAAAAAACACCCCAGGGTAGCTAGGTAGCTCAGTGGATAGAGCATCAGCCTTGAAGTCAGGAGGACCTGAGTTCAAATGTGGCCTCAGACACTTAACACTTCCTAGATATGTCACTTAACATGGTCCAGTCACTTAACCCCAATTGCCTCAGCAAAAAAAGCACTCCAAACCAAATTGCATTCAACTAGTTCTTTATAAATACAATAAGTGTCATCTGCAAATCTCCAGTGGTTAATTCCAATGTGATTCTGAAATGACAGGCAACATTTCTGAGAATTCTATTAGAATAGATCAAATGCAGAGAATTGGTTGTCCTGAGTCACAAATCACCAGTTAGCTCTCTAAAGACTCAGCCTGTCCAAAAACATGATGAATAAAATATTGGGGAGTCAGTATGGCAGAAAAGAGAGAGCCAGAACTGGGGTCCTGAATTCTAATCTTAACCCTACTTAGATCTAAATAATTAGATTTTAGACTTACTGAGATTACTAATTGGATTGTATGAGCTAGGTAAATTCAATTTCTCTTTCTGGGTCTCAATTTCCCTCTCTATAAAATGAGGGGGTTGGATTATATATTTAAGGCCTCTTCCAACATTAAGATACTATGATTTTTTCAAAAGATACCTGAACAATGACCTTCCTTACCTTCAGCTCTTCTAGTATATCATCAAACTCATGTGCAAAGTTGGTGGTGTCTATTATAAGTTCATACCAACATTCATCTTAGCATTAATATTTTAAACCTCCATAGGTGTTGGGGTGAGTAAGCAAGAATGAGGATATGAGAAGCCTTCATTTTTAATCATGTTGAATATATGCAAAAGATTAAAAAAACCACAATTGCATGCTATTCACTTCTCTTCATTTTGTGTTAACTATTATTTATAAAATAAATATATTTCTGAGTTAAGAATGATATAAGAATTGTGGTAAAAAGGCCCACTCTTTAAAATTTGGATACAAGGCATCAAAATTATTTATTGTTATTATAATAAGGAGGCTAAGGCTTGCAGAGATCAGTTGAATGACAACATTTGCTTACAATCCAAATAATCACGGCTATAATTTCTCTATAGTTTATAGAGAAGAAAATGAAGAAGCAAGGGCAGGTACACTGTGATTTGCAAATAGATGCTAAGTATAAGGTAACTATGTGCCATAGAAAGAGATAAAGTATAATAGGAATAACTACTTCTCAGATATAGGTTTTTAATATCTTATAGACCACTTTGTAATCTGTTAAGTACAATACTGGTGATAATGAAAAAAGAATGAAAGTTCTGAAAAAACAGAAAAAAACAGGAAGGGCAAATCAAAACCAAATACTTACTGGGTCTCTACTGAAATGGAAGCTGTTTCTAAAATAGAGCCCCTCCATTTTACACAAGGAGTAAATTGTAGAGTTGTGGATTTTTTAAAAAAAATGTTTGTTTATATTTAGAGTTTTAAATTTTCTTCTTTCCTTAATACTCTCCCTTACTAATTGATAATGCAAGCATTATGACATCCATTTTACATGTGAAATCCTGCAAAATATAATTTCCATATTAATCGTGTTGCAAAAAAGTTAGAAAAATAAAGTGATAAATAATTATGCTTTCATTTTCACTCAGAGTTCATCATTTCTCTCTTGGAAGTGGATAACATTTTTCATTATAAGTATTATAGAATTTTTATGGATCAAAATATTGATTAGAGTAGCTAAGTCTTTCTCAGTTAATGTAGTTACAATATTGGTACTACTATATACAATATTCTAATTCTGCTCATATCACTTCAACTCAGTTCATAGAAGTCTTGTCAGGTTTTTCTGAAATTATCTCCTGCATAATTTCTTATAGCACAATAATATTTTATCATAATCATATATTACAGTTTTTCACTTTTTCCCTAATTAATGGGCATTTCCTCACTTTCTAATTCTTTGTCACTACCAAAAAGCTGCTATAAATATTTTTGTACATGTGGATCCTTTTTCTTTTTCTTTCTTTCTTTTTTGATCCCTTTAGGCTAAAGGCTTAGTAGCTGGGTCAAAGGTATGCATAATTTTATAGCTTTTTGGGCCTAACTGTTCTCTAGAATGGTTAGAGCAGCTCACAGTTCTACCAATAGTGCATTAGTATATCTATTTCTCCATGTCCCCATAAGTGTTTGTCATTTCCCCTGCCTTCCCCATCATATTAATTAGATACTAATTTAGATAATTATTAATTAGATAAAATTAGATATTGTTTGATAGATATAAGATGGTACCTTGGAGTTGTTTTAATTTTTATTTCTCTAATTATTAGTGACAGTACTTTTTAATGTGACTATTGAAAGAATTGATTTTTTTCCTTCTGGAAATTGTTTGTTCATATGCTTTGACATTTATCAACTGGAGAATGGCTCTTTTTTGGCTATATTCCCTACATATTTGAGAAATGAGGACTTTATCAAAGAAATTTACTGTAATTCTCCTGTACCCAGTTTCCTACTTTCCTTCTAATTTTGGCTATATTTGTTTGTGCAAAATCTTTTTAAATAAATGTGATTAAAATTTTTCATTTTACCTCCTGTAATAATTGTCTCTATTTCTTCTTTTTATCTCTAGCTCACAAACTCTTCCCTTTATCCATAAATATAAGTAATTTTTTCCATACTCCTTTAATTTGCTTATGATATCATCTTTTTTGTTTAAATCATGTGCTCATTTTGAATTTTTATATGGTATATGGTGTGGAATGTTGGTATATGTCCAGTTTCTTCCAATTTTCCCAGAAGATTTTGTGGAATAGTGACTTCTTGCCCCTTATAAACTTGGATCTTTTGATTTATCAAACATTTATTTCTGGGTATTGTGTTTTTAATCTTCCACTAATCAACCATAAAGTTGGGATTTGAATAGAAATCTGATTAATTGAAACCCATAACTCTTTCCATAAACTCCATTACTTCTTTCAACTGCCTCCCAAAATGATGAGTTTAAAGTGCTGGTGGGAAAAATGTTAACTGTCTAATAAGCAATTGGAAATGTAAGAATCAGATGTTGGGGAGGGATTCAAGAAGTAAAAGTTGATTTGTGGAGTCATCTGCATTGAGATGATAATTGAAGCCATAAGAATGTATGAAATCAATAATAATAATAAGTAAGCATATACATAATTATTATTGTTGTTGATTTAAAGTTTACAGAATGCTTTACAAATAATCTTATTTGATCTTCACAACAACCCCAAGAGATAGACACTATTATTACTACCCCAATTATAAATAAGGAAACTGAGATAGACAGAAATTAAATGACTTGCCCAGGGTCACATACTAGGAAATGTTTGAGGTCAAATTTGTTATTGTTGTTTATCTTTCATTATCAAAGAGGATCATGATATCAGGGAGGTGATGCCATGACATTCAAGTGAATTGGATTTAAATGAGGAAGGGCTGTGCAAGGTTACCTGCCCCATTTTCCTCTCCAGAGCCATCCAGGGTCCAGTGGCAAGATATAAATCAAGACCACTAGGGGGGACCCTGGATGCAATGGGAGACCTTGGCCTTTTTAAACTAAGGTCTTCAACAGGTCTCAGTTTGACTGAGGCTGCACCCGTTTAGTGTTTAAGGTAGATAGCAATTGAGGCGAAGAATCTTCTCTTTCACCTAGTTCCCTCCCCGCCAAATTTAAATAAATAAATCTGGGAGGGGAAGAACCTCAATATTCCTGGTTAAAGCAGAAATGACTGCTATTTGCATTCAATCTGAATAAATCAGGACCCAAACATGACCAAATGGGGCTTGGCCTATTGGCAACCTATTCATGGCCAATGAGAATCAGATTGGTTTTGGCTTAAGATCTGGTCCTTGAGAAAAAAAATCTAGCCAATAAATCCCAAGATATCTTCCCAGTCTTCCTGACCTCAGGTCCAGTACTCCATGCTTTGCATTTAGATACCTTAGTAGGGTGTAAAGCAAGAAGATAAATTGGTGGAAGCCAGGACCTTGGAGAGTGCTTATACTCATGGACTGAAGGGAGATGCCAAAAAAGAGACTCCTAGGAGTAACATGGGAAGAGAACTAGGAAGAAGCAGTGTTGAGAAAGGCAGAGTTGGGGAAGGAGTGTATTTAATTAGAGATGGAACCATCAGAAAAACAATAAAGTAGACATTATTTGATTCCTATTCTTTTAGTTATTGTCCTCTACTGGTACCTACAAAACAGCCCAGAATTGTAAAATACTAAAATAAGAAAAAAAATTTATGGATTCTCAAATCTAAGGGGACACGGAATATGGAGTCAAGAAAATCTGATTTTGAGTTCTGCTCCAGACACTTACTAGCTATGTGACCCTGAACAAGTTACTTTAGCTCTGTCTGCCTCAGTTTCTGCATCTGAAAAATAAGGATAATAACAGGACCTATCACATATGGTTGCTGTGAGAATAAAATGGAATAACATATATAAAATGCTTTGCAAACCTTAAGTGCTATATAGATGTCATTATTATTATTACTATTACTACTGCTGCTGCAACCACCACCACCACTATATTGATATTACCACTATTATTACTACTACAAAGACAACTATAAAATAATAATAATAAGTACTACTACTATAACAACAATTATTATTACAACTACAACTACTGCGACATCTACAACTCTTTATCCTCCTACTTTAGATGGGAAAATAAATATCTAGAGAGGAAAAATGATTTCAATAAGGTAACACAAGTAACAGTGAAGTTGTCATCACAGAATTACAAAATTAGTACTTCAGATTCAAAAAGGTCCTCCAAATCCCTCTAGTCCAACCCATATCTCAACAAGAATTCCTTCAATAATATCTCCAACAGATATTTAGTCCATCTCTTCTTGAATATTTCATTCTATTTTTGGACAGCACTAGCCATTAGGAAATTCTTTCCCTCTAATATCAAGCTAAAATCTGCCTTTCTTTAAAAGTCACCTATTTTTATATTTTCTGGGACCAAATAGAAAAATCCTGACAGCTTGTATATTTGATAGCTCTATAAATACTTGAAGATAGGGGATATGTTTCCAGTTATGTTCCATGTTTTTTGCCCAATCTTCACTTAAATAATTCTTTCCATTGATTTTCATAGGCAGCTAGGTAGAACAATGAATGGAACACTGAGTCAGGAGACAGGAAGACTGGTTCAGTTTCAACCTCAGACACTTAACTACCTCTATGACCATGAATACATCACTTAACCTCTGTCTACCTCAGTTTTCTTCTCTTTAAAATGGAAATAATAGCTTTTACCATGCAGGATTGCTGTAATGAAATATTTTTCAAATGGAGGTAGCTGGTGGCTCAGTAGATAGAACATTGGACCTGGAGTCAGGAAGACCAAACTTTAAAATCCAGGCTCAGACACTTCCTAGCCCTGTGAACCTTAGCAAGTTGTTTAATCTCTGATTGCTAGACAAAATGGGGATCCACTGGAGAAGGAAATGGCAAAGCCCTCCAGTATCTTTACCAAGAAAATCCCAAATGGGGTCACGAGAAGCTGGAAATGGCTGAAATGACTGAACAACCAATTTGTAAAGCACTTTGTAAATTTTAAAATGCTATATAAATGCTAACTATTATGTGGTATGGTCTCTAGTTCTCTTATAATATTAGGCACCCTCCTATGAATATGCTCTAATTTATCAATGTCCTTGAAGACAATGAACTGTTATCTCTTGCCTAACCCTCTTTTAGAATGATATTGGCTTAAAAAAAAAACAAAAAACAAAAAACAAAACAAAAAAAACTACTCTATCATATTGTTTATATTGAATTTTCAATGTACATTTTTATATGAACTCATTTCTAGCTTCATCTCCCCTGTAATAAGTTCATGACTTTAGTTATTTAAACCAAACTATAGAATTTTACATTTATTCCTTTTTAAATTTCTTCTTATTAGATTTGATCCATTATTCTAGCATGTCCAGATTTCAAGGACCTTGCTTCTATTAGCCAATATGTTTGCTATCCCCTTTTTGACTTTTTGTTAATAGCAAATTTGATAAGCTTGCCTTCTTCAAATCTTTGGCAAAAGTATTAACTGATATAGGGCTAAGAATAGATCCATGAGGAATTCCATTCCTCCTAGGCCATTTGGATATATTAATGATTATTCTTTGTTTCCAATCATTCAATCAATGCCAAATTTGCCTAAGTATTCCATTATCTTTCCCAGGTTAAACCATGAAGAACTTTGTCAAAGAATGATGAAATCTAAGTGATGAAATATAGATCTACAACCTTCCTTTGGTCTATTTATCTAATTACTGTATCCAAAAGGAAACAAGGTTAGTATGCCATTATCTCTTCTTGATGAAACCATACTAGTGGTTTTCATTCATACTAAGCACTAGTGATCACCACTTCCTTATCTAAATGCTCATAATCCATTCCCTCAATAATATATTATCCCTTTCAAAATAATTTTTTGTTTAGGAATTGAAGTCAAATTTACTGGCTGATACCTTGTGGAATCTATTCTTTTTTAAAAAAAAAAAAAGAAAAGCCCTTTCCCTGTGGCATCTCTCTTATTTGCTAAGATCTTTCACAGATCATCAATAGCAGATGATTCCATCCCACCATTCATTTGCTATGCCAGTATGTAGTCCTCTTTGGTTTGGTAGTTATAATTGTTTGGGACACTTGCACCTACCCAAACAAGTCACTCCAAATGATGTACAGAAAAGATTTATTAGAATCTCGAGAATCAGATGGTCCTGGCCTGTGGGCCCGAAAAGACAGCAAAGATACCCACAGTAGAAGAGTCATTCCATTGAGAGTTTTTACACTTTTATACATTTCAGACAAAGAACCCCCTCAAATCCCACCCTCTATATGGTATGATTGGTCACATAGTCTTTATTCCCCTATTTTGTCAGTGGAATGCAGTAGATGTATAACTTTCCCACCAGTGTCCTTCTTTGAACAATAGAATATAGTCTAGGCCTTATCTAAAATCACATGTTTTCTCAACTGAGGCCTTAAGGCTTTAGATAACAGTCCCTGATCAATATGTGCTTAATCTGTAAGTTCTTCACCTTTTTCCCACACATAATGAACTGAGGTAGGTGCACAGTTGCCATTTTGTCTTATTTTAAATATCATCTTCTTGTTTACCATTTTTATTCTTTCCTTCCCAATCCAAACATCCCCCCCCTCTTTTGAACAGGGAAAAGTAATATAGAAATGAAATGAGAATTGTACTTCATTCTGAAATCCATTATCATTATTTTATCTACCTTAAACAGTGGTCTTATCTCTTATTTCTTATTCTTGCTCTAAACATAGCTAATACCATCTTTTGTTGTCTGTCACATTCAGAGCTTGGCTTTACCAAGTTATTCTGTGCATTACCAGTTATTTTTTTTTAATTAAAATTTTTTTTTTCTTATTCCTGAGGCTATTCTTAGAAGATTGTTCTGCTCTTTTGTATTCATTCTTAGTTATATGTTTTTGCTTCCATCTTTCATTTCCCTTTATTCTCCTCTAGGCTGGGGAGTCCTCTGTGAAGACAAACTCTTAGTCACCTTGAGAGAGGTAATTAACAGACTGGATGACAGAAGCAAGATCACAGTGATTTTTTATATCTGCTTCTCCCTTTTTCCTACTCATGAGAATAGTTTTTATTTGTGTCTTTAGTTTTGTCTTTGTTTCTTTGTGTGTTTTAGTCTTTGTTGTATTTTTATATTTTTACTTTATGTGTGGGTTTTCTGTCTAGCCACTTTGAGCTGACTTCCCTTTATAATATTAGGTCATTCTATTCAGTCAGTGGGTGTTCACCTGGACTCTTGTCCTTTAGTAAAGAGTTTTGTTATAAATGTTTGGTCAGATATGGGATCTTTCTTTTTGTCATTGATCTCTTTGGGGAATATGCCAAAGCATATGAAAAGTTTAGTGACTCTGTTTGACTAATTCCAAATTATTTTTCAGAATGGTTGAACCAATTCTTACACACCTTACAGCTCCTCAACCAGTACTATTTGTCATTAATAACAAAATAACTAACATTTATATAGCACTTATTATGTGCCAACAACTATGCTAAATACTATTATTTAATTTGATTCTGATAATAACCATTAGAGGAAGGTATTATTAATATCCTCATAAAGAAACTAAAGCAAACAGAGGTTAATTGATTTGTCTATGATCATTGAGGTAGTAAGTATCTAAAACTAAATGTGAGTTTAGGTCTTCCTGAACCCAGACCTGGTGCTCTATCCAGGGAACCATCTGATTGCCAAAGTAGGTATAAGAAAAAAAGCCCAAACTCTCAGAGTTAGGTTTTAGTTTGCATTTTTAAAAATAATTTTAATTAGAGAATTAAAAATGTTCATTCTAATGTGGAAATATGGTTAATACAATTGTATAACTTTTATAACATTGCTAGCCATCTTTGGTGGTGTGGGGGAGGGGCAGGAGAAAAGGAGGAAAAAAATCTTCTTCTCCCCCTTTTTTTGGATGGGTGATACAATTGGCGTTAAGTGACTTGCCCATAGTCACACAGCTTGGAAGTGTTAAGTGGCTAAAGTTGTATTTGAACTCAGATCCTCCTGATTCCAGGATTGGTGCTTTCTCCACTGCACCACCTAGCTGTCCCTGGAAATCAACATCTAATAAAAGTATAACTAAAAAAAAATGGTCATTGAGTATTGGCATTCCTAATTCCTTTCTCCATGTTACATTATCCTATACTTTGACCTCTGGACATAATTCAAGAGCCTCTTCAGTTTCTTTACATGCTTTTTCATAGTTTGTCATGAGGTAGACCTGGACTTTTTAATCTTAGATGATATCTTTATGCTACCTCCCTATGGGAATCCATTGGAATTTGTTTTCCCCCAACTTGTATATTCATTGAAAGCTTTTCACTCAGAATCTACTCCCTGAAAGTATAATAAGGTAATGTTATGTGAATATTCTTACTAATGTGTTCAAGGCAAAGAGATTAAGAGTAATTTCTACCTTGTATTTAATTTTATTTTTAAAAATGTTTTTATTGATCTATAACATTGTTATACTACATTCATTTTCTTTTTCTACTCAGGAAGCCATTCTTTAGTGACGAAGAATAAAAAGAGAAAAAAAAGAGCAGGTTAACAAAACTAACCAACATATCAATCGAGTTTGATATATATGCTCAGTGTTCCATAGCACAGTCCTTCACCTCTACATGGAAGGATCATAGTCCCCAAGGAGATCAGTGACAAAAAGAAAGATCCCATATATGACAAAATGTTCATAACAAAACTCTTTGTGGTACTAAAGGACAGCATCCAAGTGAATATATCTCTTGAGACCAAGTTTGGGTATTATAATTACAGAGTTTTGTTCTACAACTATTATACTATTGAGCTTAATTTTAAATTTGCTATTTTTCTTTCCATTTCCCTTGTAATGATGTGTTTTTCGTTTTCTTGGTTCTGATTACTTTTCATTTGTAGTAGCAGTGCTGTATATTAAGGATGGACTATGTTTTCACCCCTAAAAGACCAAGAAACTAACTTTTTGGTCCAGGAAACTAAATCATGAGCCTTTACTTTGGCTTCTACTGTGCCCAGAGCACAAAATGGTGTGTCAGTGCCCCTCATACTGCTTACAGGTTAATAATGCTGAGAATTTTTAAGCACTGTGCCTGGGTGTGGGGAAAACATTTAGAATGAAGTGGGACTTTACTCAAAAAATTGTGGCATGTGGGCATTTATAAACTCAGCCAGTGTTTAGGACCAGTCCTGATCTCTCACTCCAAAAGAAAGCTTCTGAAGTTTTGGGGTTTCTGAATATCTGCCTCCAAATGGGAAACTCTACATCATGATTCTCTTCTGGCATAAAGGTGCCTTTTGTCCATTGAACCTAACCTAGAAAGGGACTGAAGAAACCTATCAATAAGCTCTCCTCATCTTTCTTCTCTTTCTCTTTCTTCTTGACCCCTGTCTTCCCCTCCCTGTCTGCTCCTCTCTTAATCATTCACTGAACATATATATTAGCTCTCTGTGCAGAGCACTTCCTTCACTGCTTTTAGGAGAGTTTTTGACCATTCCACAATCACCTCTAAAACTTTTCCTATTTTCTGGTACCCTTAAATATTCCCAGAAAATAGCCAGTAGCTGCACCTTCCTTGCAGGCTTGGGCATATAAATGTTCCTTCTTTACCAGTACGTTTGATGTCCAGCATCTACATTATACCAGATTGATGATCTTTCAGCATTCCTTGAACCTATCCCTAAGCTATCTTGTCCTTTGTTAGGCAGTCTAACCATTAACAGGTTCTTCCTTATACTAAGCTAAATCTGCTTTCCTATAACTTCTATCTAATAGGTGTGAAAGAATGAAATGGAAAGAGAGGGGTAAGACATTCTATTAACGGGATTGATTATATGATACTTTGCCTGTATAATTTACCAGCTCTTTCTGGAGGTGATGGGGAGATTCAAGATGGAGAGAAAAGTTCGAAGGAATGTTTTATGATTGACCCCAAAATGATTTTGCAACAAAATTTAAATGTGGCGAGAATAATGTATCGTTTACGCTCCTCAGGAGAACTCTGTGGATTTTCATATCCCATTTACATCAATACCAAGATAATTTATCTTGATTACAGGGAGTACTGAAGGAAGTAATTGTGATCTGCCACCTATTACACTGCTTCCAAATAAATTAAAAGCTTCGCAGATATGGAGACTTTAAAGCCAGCCATAGGGCATGCACAATAGCGTTTGTTTCAATAATCAATAGTAAATGATCCATGAATTAAGAATGCTTTCTTATAGAGATCATAATAGCTTTGATTCCTTTGCTTTCCAGCTCATTAACAATCAGCTTCTAAAAAATGTGCTAGAACCTGTGTGGTGTTTTTTCATGCAGGAGCTCCAGACAGATGTCTGAGCTGCAAAAAGGCAATGGCTTGTAGCAGAAAGAATGGTGGATGTGTAATCTGAAACCCTGCATTCAAATTCTGGCTCTGCCTTGATTGCCTGTGTCTTCTTGACTAAGTCACTTTCATTCTTTGGGTTTCAATTTTCTCTTGAAAAAAAGAATGGTCTTGTTTTTGTTGATGGTGTTTCTCTTATTTCCTATTACTCTTGGCATAAAACCATATTTCAGGGTCATCCTGCTGTGGAGCTCTCAGCAAAGCAAGTGAATTAATATTTGTAAAGTGTTTAGCAGAGTGTCTAGTACATAGGAACTTAATAAAAATGCTTGTTCCCTTGTTTCCCTAGTGAAAAATAAGAATAAAAGGTCTTTATGGGTCTCAATTCTTTGTATTTCTCAAAGCTCATACACTGTCTTGTTCTGAGCCTCACTATAATTTTATGGGAAGGGAAAGATATTATTCTTAATATTACTAATGATAATATTTATAAGTGATTATATGCATGTATAAATATATGTACATATGTATATATATGTATATATATTGAAAAATAGACACATACTCACACCCACACACAGACTGAATAAATGATTTGCTGTAGGTTACATAGTGAGTCTAGTCAAATAAGAATGAGAACCCAGGTTTACTGAAACTTAGTTGAGAATGCCCTTCACTTCACCTCCTATATGATTAAGAAAACAAATTTGGTTTAGCAGTTTTGTGGAGAAGGTAGAATATAATATGTATCTTGCTAAGTTGGAGGCTATGCCAGGTGTTGAACGTATTCTAGTAAAAACAACCCTGGATTTGGATTCAAACAAAACTGCCAATGAGGCCATTCACAAAACAATTCAATTTAATTTAAACAATTTTTATTAATTCAAGGTATTGTATTGCAAAGGCAATGCAGAGATGAAAAATAAAGTGGTATACTACCTTATCTCCAGGAGCTTATTGCCTATGGGGGGGTAATATAATTCAATTCATTAAACAATCTTTAAGTATCTTCTGTGTGTCAAGCCTGTGTAAGCACAAAAGAAGCAAAATAATTCTCCTACTCTCAAAGACCTTACAAACCTCGAATTTACAATCTAACACATATATATTTGCAAATGTAATGAGGTAGTAGGTGATGGGGCAAAGGAAATCTGATGAGGAAAGATTACTCTCACAAGAGGTCCAGGCAAACTTTATGAAGGATGAAAAATATTTCAGCAGGTAGAGATGATGAAGAGTAAATTCTGGGCAGGAAGCTCCTTGAGCTTGTGCAAATGTATGGAGACAAGAGAACAAAATTAGAAAATAGCTAATACAGTTTGGCTGAAAATTAGAGCAAGGGTCAGAACATAGATTAAAGATCATTTATATTATATAAGACTAAAAAGGTAAATTGGAGCCATGTTGTAGAAGATCTTAAATACTAGTCTAATATGTTTGCATTAATCTTAGAGACAACAGGGACCCTCTGAGGGTTTTTGGATAGGATCAGGCCTATGCATTAGTGTGATTATACAAACTCAGTTACTGGGACAGTGTCAGTCTGAATGACTCCATGTTTTAATATTGCTCGGTCTTTAGGTATGGTGTTCCACTGACCTGCAGGAGAAGGCTCAGTCCTTTCAGGACTAATTCTACCTCCTGCAGACTTCTCTCATTAGCTGAGGCAGATTCCATCTCCTAAAGATGTAACTGGGAAGGAACTAAGGAGACGCTAGGAATAACTAGGTAGCACTAGGTAGAGATACAGCGTTGTGCTTGGAATCAGGAAAACTCATCTTTCCTGAGCTCAAATCAAGCATTAAATACTAGTTGTGTGGTTCTGGTCAGTTCATTTAACCTTGTTTGATTCAGTTTCTTCACCTGTTAAATGAGCTGGATAAGGAAATAGCAAACCAGAAAGAAATGCAAACCACTCCAGTCTCTTTACCAAGAAAACCCCAAATGGACATGACTGAAGTGACTCAATAAATAAGACACTGCTCTTACCTTCTCATGAAAGGATTGTCTTATCCTGTGTGTAAATTGCTTTACTCCTGTCTAATAAAAGCATCTTGAAATTGGAAGTCAGGTGAGGTACTACAACTGCCTGATGCTTTGGGGTGCCAATAAATTCTTTTTGTCTTATTTCTTGACTTTGCCTTTAATTGACCTGGGGGAAGTAGAATTTTTCCTTTTAACAAGATTATTTTGGCAACTGAGTTAAGGATGGGTTGTGTTGTCCATCCTTTGATGAAGAGTTATACAAGAGAAGCAGTATAAAATGATGGTCTCAGAGAAATATATGACAGGAAAAAAAGATGGTTTGGCTATATATCAAGATAAAGGGATAGATGCTTGTCATGCACAGTGCCAAGAAAATGAGAGGAAGACCCTCACTAGGCTGCTTGGTTTCAACGTTAGATTTATGGGAGGGCCCACAGGATGGGCTGTCATGGATTGATTGTGATTTGTAGTTTTGTTAGGAATACTCACACTAATGAGATCACATATCCATGGAGGTAAATAAAGGATGGATTCACAAAAGCAGAGACTGGAGTCAAGGAGACTAATTAGCAGGATATGATAATATTAGAGGTAAGGGTAGTGAGTGCATGAATTGGAATGGTGTCCATGTCCATCGGGGGATTGATGGGGGACAGATACAAGAGTTGTGCATACAGAATCAAGAACATTTGGCGAATGGTGATGGGGTGAAGATGAGGGAAAAAAGTCAAAGACAACTTGAAGTTTTGAGGTTGAGAGTGCAGGTGGTGCCATCTATAAGAATAGGGAAATTTGAAGGAGAAGAAGACTTTTTTTTTTTCTCATGGTGGGAGAGATAGTTTCATTTTGAGCATGATGAATTTGAAGTTCTAGTGGGAAATTTAGAGGGAAGGATCCAGTAAACTGAAGGCTAAAATCCCAGGAAGATTACAGCTTTCTTTAGAGATCTGGGAATCACTTTGCTGAGTTGATAACTATAGTCATAGGTATCAGTGAATAAATGAAAAAGCATTTATTAACCAACAAGTATAAGCCAGGTATTGCAGATGCAAATACAACAGAGCCAGTCTCTGTCCTCAGAGGACTTATACTCCACTAGGGAAGACCATATATATGGAAAAGGAATGATGGCTAGGCAAGGAGATTTTGATTTTGAAGTCACTGTGTTGGTGAGTTGAGCCATAGGGCTAGCCATACCTCTACCAGAAGCTGTGGAAGCATGGATTTGATTATTTCTAGGAGAAGAGGTTCAAGAGGGAGGTATTAGGAGATGTGATTATGTCTGCGATAGATAGCTGACTGGGATGTGAAAAATGGTCTGTGGCTGGTTAGATATAGCATGTTAGGTGAGTCTGCACTAACTCACCAATCAGGACTTCTTTTTAGAAGACATAGTTAAAAACAAAAATGGATTAACTCCCACAGGGAAGGGACATAGTTTCTGAGGTTCTAGACCTGAGGTGGGAGAAGAGAAAGTGGCAAGGACAGTGGCAGGGCATGGAATGTATGCAGTGGAGGAGTGGGTGGAGTTAGTGGATAAGATCACCAAGGAGAAAGAGAATGTAGCTAGTGATCCCTACCCTTCAACCAGGAAAGGTGGATGATAAACCATCAAAGGAGAGTGAGGGATCAGATAAATGGGAGGTGAACTGGGAAGAATAGCACCTGGGAAATACAGGGAGGAAAGAACATGAAGTCGCTAGATAATTCCTGTCAATTTCCCAGCTTGGAGCCTGGAATCTGTGCCCCTCACAAAGTACCGGAACCGTTTGGAGCAAAGTCTTTGGGTTTTATGGCTGCTTTTGGAAGCCAATATTCTTCCTCCCATCCCAAACCTCAGGGCTTAGTCGTGGAGTGTGGTGATGGGAGAAGATCAGACACCTTCTCGTTGCATTTTGGGCTGGTCATTCTGGGTTGCCTCTATTGCTTGGTTCTTCATTTTCCACTCTGTCCCAGTGAAAAAACCAAAGATCTTTATTTCTGTGGTATGATAGTCCTAGGAAGAGAAGCACTTGTATGTTCTTTGTGATGTCTATCCTGGGGACATATTTATTCAGAGGCTTGGAATGCTTGGGGAGCCTCAAGCCTTGTTAAATCAAGTCTCATCCATGGAGTTGGTGCAGGGAGAACAACCAGAGCAGAGCCTACGTGAATTTTTATATGCTCCAAAGTCTGTCTAAGGTAAAGCTTTTGGATTCATTTTGCTAATCACCTGCCTCTGCAGCAATTCCCTAAAGGGCTGGGGGCTGTCAGAGAGAGCCCCGGAGATGGGAGAGAAGGAGAAGAATTGGAGCTCCTCACACTTCTTTAGCTCTAATGATCTGCAGCACTCACTGGGTACTCATTTGCAGCCTGATATTGTGAGGAATTGTCACATGTGGATTCAAGTTATCTCCATAGGTGGACTGTAAGGTTCTCCAGGTGAGCTATGTCAAGTGATGGACTGGAGTTTTTCAATTTATACTTGTTGAACAAATTGAAGCAGCTGTGATTCAATGGGAATAGTCCTTTAATCAAGATTATGGATGGCCTCAGTCTGCTTGTATGACCTTGGACAAATTTCCTGTTAGGTCTTCAGTTTCACAGAAATATGTAATCTCAGAGTTGGAAGGGAATATTCAGAGCCCTTCTAAGTCAACAGATATTTGACCTCATTTAAATATAGTCTTTCCTAGTCCCCCCAGTTGATAGTGCCTTCCCCCATTACCAAGTACTTATTTTTGTAGATGTCTAAATGCAGTGCTGTGCTGGTCAATGTTAAATAGCCAAGTCTGAAAAAAATATGCAGGACACACTTAAATATTTCATTTTCATTATTTATTAAAATCACTTTCTTTAGTCTAGACAATCAACAAAACAATAAAATCAAACTGTTTATCATCTGTCATAATCACAACTTACATATCCATCTTAATAATTACAACTTACAAATATGACATCTGCTTACCTAGCATCTATCTATATCTAACGGTCTAATTATATATGCGCTTTCTGCTATAGAAAGTAAGCTCCTTGAGAGAAGAGACTATTTGGATTTCATGTTGTTATGCCCAGTCTCCAGAATGATGTCTGGCATATGGTAAGGCATTTAATAAATGTCTTTTTATTGATTGGAATGATGAGTTAGATGATCTCTGTGGTTTTCTCCAATTGAAATATTATTGGATTCTAATGTCAGCCTTCCCATAGATATTTTCCTGTTTTTTGCTTTGCTTTTCAAAATCCAGGTGTTTGTTTCAATTTCTATATATTTTCAGATTTCAGTTCCTGTCTTTTTTTTTTTTAATTTGGATTGAAAGTAGCCCGGTTATGGGGAAGAGTTTTGAGAGCTTTGGGCTGACAGTTGCTGTGGAAACCAGCTTCAATTCCACTCTTACTGCAATATATGAATTTCAATTGGCCTGGTCTCTGGAGGAGGAGTTGACACTGGGTGTGTTGTTAGGCTGTGTGGGTCCAGCCTCAGGAGATATCATGTTATGAACTTTTCTCTTGGGGAGAATTTCAGTAAAGGGATGCTCCACCTTATCTTGCCCTCTTATTAGTTATTTATTTATATTTTCAGTGAACACTTCCAATTGAAGTTCCAAAGCCTCTTAGACTAGAAATAGCTATATTCAGGGCCTATTGAGGAGAAGATGCAAGAAGGATTGGGGTGTGGGGAAACTCAGAAACATGAAAAGAACAGGGGAAGAGACAGGCAAAGACAAACTTCAAACGGACATCTGCAGGATGAAGCACGTACTCCATAATAGTGTCTAACATTTGTACAGTCCTTCAGAGGTTTACACAATACTTTTCATTCATTATCTCATTTGATCTTTGCGACTTTCCTGTGAGGGAGATGCTGTTATTATTCTCAACTTGAAAACAAGGAAATGGAGGGATAGAAAGATTAAATGATTTTTTTCCCAAAGTCACCCAGCTAGTAAATACTGGAAGCAGAATTTGAACCCAGGGATGCCCATCTGATTCCCAGTCCAGCCCTCTTTCCATGATATCATAGCTACCTCTCAAAATGTTCTAGTGTTCATTTAAGAATCAATATGTCTAGTCTAAGTCTGGGCCATTCAAGGTCACTGGTGTTTATCCATTTTCATTTTTTAGGAGAATTTAGATCATTGCTTTCTGACCTTTCTCCAGCGGATAAAAACAACAACAAGGCTAATGAAGTAAAGGATAAAATCCAATATTCATGAAGTACTGATTATCTACAAATGGGAAAGTGTCTTAAAGTATGTGGTGTCAGAGTTAAGAAGTGTTTTGATAAATATGTATATTTATGGCACCAAACAGAACTGGGGTACAAATAAGTTCCTGAATAATTCTGAGTGAAGAGAAGAAAACTATGTTGCAGCAGCATGCTAATAATTCTGCAGGAGTGAGCCTTGATGATTTCCACTAACTCCACATGGCTGAGAAAATTCAGGAACATTTAGAAACTCAGGACCCCAGAAGGGCTTTACCTGTGCTCTTAGCAAAGCCTCACTATTGTTTAGCATTTTGCATTTGAGCAATTTTGCCCTTTAAGCATTCAGAATGTTTGGAGGGTCCTGCCTTTGGGCTTCTAAGCATATGTTCTTTTTCTTCTTTCCCCAAATTCCACAAAACTATTAAATACTATTAAAGAAAATATGCCAGATTAGGGCCTTTGATCTCTCAGCTCATTCAAGGCCTTGAGATAAAAACTCCAAGAAAACATTCACATTTTGTCCTTTATAATTTTATCCTAGTAAAATCTAAATTGTTCCACCCATGTTTTCCCTCTGAATTAAAAATGCATCTTCTTATGACTGATAGGAACAGTACCAGTGATTTCATTGTGGGTAAGAAAACTCTATCTACAAAGGTGGGTCTGCATCTTCTCTGCAATTTCTGCTCTACAAATTGCACAGTTTAATAGTCTTGCCCAAAGCCACATATAATTAGTGATCAAGCTGGATCTGAATTTAGGTCTTCTGATTACAAGTTTCTGTCTCCTTGTGGGTACTTACCACCTCTTCCATGTACAACTCTACACTTGCCCACCAAGGTCATTAAAGAGAGATAAAGATAAGGCATTAACATTCTCAGATTACATGATGCAATTAAGCAGAGCCAATTAGTTCTTCAACTTTATATATTAATTATAGCTATCATTTACCTAATACTTTAAGATTTGCAAATGCTTTATATACTATTCCATTTGATTATTACAATTGTGGGATCATTATTACCCCCCATTTTATAGATGAGAAAACTGAAGTTGATAGAGGTTAAGTATCTTGCTTTTGTGTTTGTGTTTGAGTGTGTATAAGAATGTATATATATTGAAAATATATATTTATACCCACATATATATCTATATATGGGAGTGTACATAGTTCCAAAAATCTATAATCCTATAAACTCTGTTTTCTGTCATATTCAGCTCTCACTCCCAGATGCAGACAGGTTAGAATTTTCTCATCCAAGAATCCTATAAATTAGCTTTTTATACTCTTCAGGAAATAACAAGCTTTCTCTTAAGATAACTTGGAGAAATAGTGGCAGCTAGAAGCTTGAAGGGGTAGCCATGGGACTGGCAGAACTTGAGACCAATTTCTCTTTTCTGCTTCTTAGATCAGACACTGGTCCTTCAGCTACTGACCAAACTTCCTTTACAGCATTTTCTTTTCTTTAGCTTCTCTCCTTCCCCACCAAAACTATATTTTATTTCTTTGTTGTTGGGTCAGGAACAATCTCTCTGTGACCAAGTAGTATTTGGAGGAATTAAGGGCCCAGGCAGTAATTGTTCAGGGCACTCTCTGCCTGATGAGCACAGACTCCAAGGGAGACAGCCTGGAAGGGGGTCCTGTCCTGGGGCTGAATGACTTCTCAGTGTGACTGAGAAGAGAGGATTCTCTTCTTGAGTGAGGTCTCAAATCAGAGCCTGCTGCTTCTTGGCAGGTATCTTCTGTGAATCTCCTTACTTAGGAGTCTCCTGTAGTCACTTAGGTCTAACAGAGGATTTAGTAATATCAGAAAGAAACATCTTCCTTTGACTTAGCTTTTCCTTTGATTCACCTTGGCTTTAGGGTGTTATCACAATCCAACTTCAGAATTTGCTTTGTGCTCAATATCTGTTGGCTTTATTTTGGGCAGAATTATCCTTAAGGGTGTGGAAAATAAAGGCAATTTACCAGGCTTTGTGCAGCCAAGAGCTCTGAGAGAGGCTTGTAGAAGAACAGAAAGGCTCCTATATATTTATTTATTATAGGTTGGACTTAGTAAATCATTAGAGTACAGTAGATGGTGAAGCAGTTGAGGTTTAAGTCCATTGCCCAGGGTCACACAGCTAGTAAGTGTTAAGTGTCTGAGGATTTGAATTTAGGTCCTCCTGACTCCAGGGTTGGGGCTCTGTGCACTGTGCCATCAAGCTGCCCTGAATATAGTAGATTTGGATTGAGAGATATTTAGGTTTAAGTCTTGGCTGTGCCTGGGAGAGTCACAACTTCATTTTTTTCATCAATAAATCAATAAAGGATCTGGTTTTTAATGATCTCTAAGGTCTCTTTGAGCGCTAAATCCTACACACCTGTAACCATAGAATATCATATATCTAACTTAAATTTAGGGAGATTAGCAATTTGGGAGAGCAATGATTTGGATGGAGTGGCAGGAAAGTTTGCCAATTCTACTCTGCCCCCTCCAGTTCTGTTAAATGAAGCTTCAAGATAGTTTGCATAACCTTAGTGTTAGTTGCCAGGGTCACAGTGGGAGTTGAGTCTAATTTAGTCATTCCAACTCAATTCAAAGGATCAATCAGGTTAGAAGGAATATCTCTATAATGTCTGGGTAAGATTGTGGCTGATGCATAAAAGAGCTGAAGTAACCCTGAATCACAAAAAGAGATATCAATATTCCTCCAGGGGGGAAAGGTCACAAGGCAACTGCAATGCAGCAGATAAGCAGAGGGTGGTATTTCTGGGGAAAGAACAGCTTTTAAGATGTTAATATCATTACTGGGAAGAACATGATTGTGTAAGAACGTAGGAAAATCTCCATGTTACTTCCTTTAATATTTTGTTTAGTTCAGTGGCTTTGCTTTCAATTAATTCGCCTTCTGATTTGCTTAAAAACTAGTCAAATAGAAGAGGTTTAAAGCTGGGATAGGAGTGGATAGACTGATAAACTTAAGAGTAAGAATGGATTGAATTCAAATCATCCCTCAGATACTTACTGGCTGTGTGACCCTGGGCAGGCCACTTCACTTATCTGACTCAGTTTCCTCATATAAAAGATGTAAATAATGTAGTCATAAAAATATGGAGAAAATGTAGTAGTGGACCCTAAAGTCAGGAGCACCTGCGTTCAAATCAGACACTCATTTATTAACTGAGTGACCTGGACAAATCACTTAACATCAGTTGCCAAAAATATGCCTACATTCTAAGATTGGTTTGAAGTTTGGATGAGATTAGTATCTGCAAAATACTTTGCAAATCTTAACGTGCTACATAAATGCTATCATTATTTATTTAAAAAGTTGCTTAAAAGTCTCTTCTATAGAGGGAATATTGACAGCTCTTTTCCAAGTCTATCTGATAGGTTTATGACTATTTTATTTCTTTTATGAATAAGATCCTTACCTACACCTGAGTGACAAGGTGAGAATTCCCTTAGTGAAATCCACTTTGGAACTCCTTTGTTTCTCTTTCAATGACAATTTAGCCATTGGACTTTAAATAAATTCATTTCAATTCCTGTTGTGAAAACCTGAGATTCCAATTCCAAGTTACAAACTCTTTAAAGGAACTACAACTTATCCACTAAATGTCAGATGCATATGCAACGCCATGAAATTCAGAACATTTGGTTATTATCTTTGGGTTCAAATCTTGAGTTTGCTACTTGCTACCTCCTTACCACTTAAACAAAAGAAGAAATAATATTTGTAAAATAACTTTGTTGTAATATTTAGTTTTTCATGTGTGATATGTTTTGTCTTTTCAGCCAGATTATAAGCTCCATAAATATAAGGACTCTTTCTAATACTGTATTAATAAAATTACTTTGTCATCCTGGGTCGCAGTAAGTCAATAAATAAACATTTATTAAGTACCTACTAAATGCCAGTCACTGTGCTAAATGCTGGGGATACAAGAGAGTAAGATGAAGTTGTGTAATATAAATCTGTAGTTGAACCAATTAGAATGGTTGCATGATTTTCTCTACCTTAATTCAGTGGTACATGTGTAAGAGCAAAGGCTGCAGATGGTAGGAGTGATTCAAAGCTGAATCTTGGTAGAGTGAAATTGGCAATATGATAAGGGGGCTAGGAACTCAACAGAAGAATACAGAATAAAGTTGAATTGGTTCTCCAAGGGGTTAAATTGGGAAAAAGAGAAGAGGCTTATACAGGAGGGATGGTTTGGGAAATGAGGGATTAAGGGTTGCATTTTGTACAAACAGTATGGTTTATTAAGAAAATGACGAAATGGAAAGCCAGTAAATTATGGTCAGATAAGGGGATTTCTTGATTACAAGACCAAGTCCAAGACCATCTTTGTATATTTTATTTTTTCTCCAATTACATATTAAAATAATTTAAGAACTTAAAAAAAATTTGTTTTGAATTCTAAATTATAGCACTTCCTTTCTCCCTTGCACCTTCCTGATGTGTGGTAGGGAAATGGTGAGGGAACACCATTTAATAAAAAAAAGCTGGAGAGAGCTCTAGAGAAAAGCAAAGTTTATTGTACATTCTCGCGAGAAGGGCGTCCCACTCTTTGAGTAGACAATCGAAGAGAGGAAGCACCTCCTGTGGGCAGGACAGCACCTTTAATCCCTAACGCAAAACGCCCCCTCCCACCACTGACCCTCATCCTCATTGGCTGAGAGTCTTACATTCTAAACGCGAGATCTACCCATGAAATTGAACTTGACCAATAAGTCATAGTTGCCCATATTTGGATGAAATAGGGAGATGTCATAGGAGGGGAAGGCAATGTCCTTTGCTCGAACTTCAGAGTCCTTCAGGCCTACTCGAACTCTGAAGTAGATGAAGCCTTACTCGATTTTCACAACTGTCTTGAAAGATCTCACCTCATCTCATTCACTGAGATGGTGCAATCAGATGTAGGTTATACATTTATAGACATGCAAAACATTTCATATTAATCACTCAAATAAAAAAAAAAAGAATGAAAGTGAACAATTGTGTGCTTCAAAATGTATTCAAACAATATTATTTTTTCTCTGGAAGCCAATAATATGCTTCATTGTAAGTCTTTTGGGGTTGTTTTGGGAATCTCTGTTATTCACAATTCTTCATTGTACAGTATTGCTGTTAGTGTGTACAATGTTCTCCTGGTTCTGTTCATTTCACTTTATATCAGTTCATGTAAGTCTTTCTAGAATTTTCTGAAATCATCAGGCTTGTCTTTTCTAATAGCACAATGATATTCCATCACAATTACATATCAGAGCCTGTTTATTCATTCTCCAATTAATGGCTTTCGCTTCAATGTTCAATTCTTGGTTACTACAAAAAGAGCTTCTATAAATATTTTTGAACAAATAATTTTGAACAAATTTCTTTACTGCCCCCAACCCTTTTTGATATCTTTAGTGTATAATCTAGTAGGGGTATTGCTGGATCAAAGAGTATTTAGTTCCAAATTGCTCTCCAGAATGGTTGGATCAGTTCACAACTCCACCAAGAATGTTTTAGAATCCCAGTTTTCCTACATCTCCTCCAACATCCATAATTGTCTTTTTTTGTCTTAGTAGCCAATTTGATAGATAAATGATGGGTTTTTCAACAGCCTCTATTGAACCCTGTGGTTGACAGCAGGTTGTGCCTTCAGAGAATTTCTGAAGCAAATTTTAAACCCCATTTCAACAATTTTGACTTTTGCTGGCCAGTCCTGCTGGAGAACTTCCATCAATGATCCCTATACTGAAGTGGCTGTCAATAAAGGGAAACCCTTTTCTGTCTCCAAATATTGGAGAGGAGAAGAAGCAGAGTGAAACATCTACTTAAAGCAAATCAAATGTCATTCCATGTGCATGCCGAGTGCAGGCTGTTTTTCATTTGCCTAAATTACCAATCCCAGAGTGCTGTGCTCATGTTAGATTGTTTAGAGAAGCAGATGACATATGTTGTAGTGTTAAATAAGCTGAAGCTGAGCCAGGATGGAGACAGAAGGTGTTTGTTTGTTTTTAAGTGAAGCATGGCACTACAGAATGACTTATTGTAGTGGGGAAGGAGGACACGTTGAGGATGACACACTTTGCAGCCAGTAGTCTGCGAGCTAAAACAGTGACTGTTTCCAAGTATAGGAAGACAGACATACCATTGACCAGAGTATCCCTGGATGACCTAAGGGAAGGAAGGAAGGAAACAAATATTTATTAAGCACCTACTATGTGCCAGGTACTGTGCTGCTAGGAGCTTTACATTGTCTCCCAATAAGCAGGGGATATCAGTGCTATAATTATCCCCATTTGACATTTGAGGCAGACAGTGGTTAAGTAACCTTTCCCATGATCATACAGTTAATAAGTGTTTAAGGTTATCTTTGAATTCAGGTCTTCCTGATTCTGGACTCAGTGCTCTATCTACCACACCACTTAGCTGCCACCAAATGTTCTTGTTTGACCATATCGACCACCAATTCAGGGGCTTATCTTTCTAGTTGGGCAATTACATATATACATATATATATATATATATATATATATACACAAATCATATGTTTTATTAGAAACAATATCCAGCACCAACATCAAAATCCAATCTTGTTTAATAATTATTTGATTTAATCATTCCAATGCATAAAGGATCATGATACTTTTTAGTCATTTCTTCTATGTGTCCATGAATTATCTACTTTTGTCCATTTGCTTTTATTTACATTTCCTTATTGGTCTACATATCATACCTCAACTTCTTTTCTTCTCACTCCCTTCTTTACCCCTTGCAATCTGACCTCTGGCCTTGTAACTCAGCTAAAATGGTTCTTCCCAAAATTACCAATGGTTTCTTAACAGCCACTGACATTTTTTGAAAAAAGAGACCTGCTTTGGTCAGACTTGAGCTTTGGGAAGATCACTTTGGTAGATCAGTGGAGAATGGATTAGTGTGGGAGAAGCTTGAGGCAGGGAAACCAATCTGCAGGCTATTACAATAGTCCAGATGTGGGTTGCAACAGGGTGATGGCAGTTTCAGAAGGGAGAAGAGCTGATAGTGATCTGTATGTAATAGCCTCTTTTGATCTTCATCCCTTTTGACCTTGCTGAAGACTGGACATTGTTGAGACTCTCTCCTCTTAGATACTTTTTCCTTTCTTGAACTGAGTAGTTAAGAGTGTTTGAAGGAGGGGCAATATGGATTTTGAAGTCTCTTCCTGGTTTTCATGACACTATTCTCTCTCAGTTCTAATTCTCTGACCACTAATTTTTTAGATCTTTTTTCCTGATTCATAGTCCATTCATTAACTGGGGGTATGAGTCAAGACTATATACTGAGGCCTATTCTCTCCTTTCTTAATATTCTCTCACTTGGTAGAATTTATCTTCTCTATATGTTCAATTACAATCTATAGATTCCCAGATCTCTCTCCTGAGCCCGTGTTCTGAAACACAAACTACATCTTGGACGATTTGAACTGGATGTCCATTGGCTTCCCAAATATGTCCAAAATAGAGTTTGCTTTTTTTTTTTTTTTCCTTTCAAACTCAACCTCTTCCAAATTTCCCAGTTATTTTTTAGAGACTATCATTCCTCTTGTTTCCTGGTTCACAATCTTGGTATCATTCTTTTTTTTTTTTTTTTTTTTTAATACAATAACTTCTAGTTACAAAAAAGAATTACTATGAATTATGAATAATGAACAAATTTATTTATCCAAACAGCAAACAGACAACAGAGAAGCTATTTGAGTAAGAAAATGATGATACATAGATACAGATGATACATAGAGTGAGTAAATTTTCCTGATGGGAGTGAAATAATTTAGCCAAAAGTTAAAGTCCTCAATCTCACCAAAGGGGAAATTCCCTGAAGTTTTTAGGAAGAAAAACTGAAAATTGGAAATATGTTGAAGAGGTGGCTCTGTACATATCTGCTACTTCCTTCTCCTCCCTCCTACCATCCCTCTCTTTGTGTGTCTCTCATTTTCTCCTATTTTGTCATTTCCTTTCCTCTTCCCTCCCCCTCTCTCCAAAGGGAGGCATATGTGACCTCTCTCAAAGCAGTAAAAAAAGAAAAGAAAAGAAAAAAGGACATTCTTTCCCTATTCTTTTCATGTGCCAATTTCATTCCTCATGCAAGGTTCACCAATGTGAAATCGTGCCTAGGGCAAAAGCAGGAAAAAATCCCTTGGATACTCTAGGTTATATAGACAATGGCAATGGGGAATCACTAAAAGTAGGGGGAGTATGAGAAAAAGATCACCCAAAACAAACTCTGGCTATTTTATAGCTTTGCTTTAGACCAATTCTATGTGTCATGGTCACTCTCTGGATTATGAAGGGGATTTAGAAGTGTCCTCTACTACATCTTCAAGGATGAGTCTTATGCTCAAGAGGTATTTCATAAATAGGAGGATTTGAGATATGGTCAGGCTGTTATTGAGTCCTTATCTTTCTATTTTGTGTTATAGTACAGGGTTTAGTTCCCAGAAAATCTCCTCCCATTATCAAATTGAAGTCAGTCCCTAGGGACCTTCCAACATGACATACTATACTAATTTTGTGCTAAAAGAACCAGGCAACATTGGTGACCTGAACAGATTTCCATTCCAAATTGAGAAATTCATCTCCTATGCCTCCAGGCCTTTTCTTGTTAAATGGCATCCTTGGTAAAGATAATTTTCTTTTAGATTTATAGACTTATTATCGTCATAGAAGTCTCTGATCTGAAAGAAACCCAAGAGATCATTTTGTCTATCCTTATATACTATATAGGAATTAATTTGTTCATTCACACTTTCAATAAATATTTATTAAGTACCTGGGTATGCAGAGCAAGATGCTGGATAGTGGGAGAAATATAGAGTTTAAATAGGATATTGACCCTGCCCTCATGGAACTCAGTATAGTAGGAAATAAAAAAGAAACATAGATAACTATAATAACTCAATACTTCATGGGAAGTGAACCTAAAAATTTAAAACAAAGTATTTTGTAAGGTCCAAGGAATAAGATTGATTACTGATCAGGAAGATCAAGGAAGATTGCATGAAAAAGGTTGCACTTGAGTTGGGCAATAAAGGATGGGTAAGAATTTAACAGGCAAAGAGTGGAACGAAGGTCATTTTAGTCACTGGAAATAATTTGATTAAAGCATGGTGAAAGGAACATCTTTGAAGGATAACCCATTCAATTCTATGGCCTTTTCAGAAGGACTGTTACATAGCTGATATTTTATAAAGTGCCTACTATGTAGTAGGTGCTGAAGATACAAAGGAAAAAAATAAAACAGACTCCGGTTTCTATTGAGCATTGAATGGGGGCACTATATAACAGGTACAAAATGAGTGCAAAACAATTCAAGGTAATTTTAAGAGAAATGGAGCATTAAGAAAGGCCTGGTGTAGGAAAAGTAGCCTCTGAGCTGTTGTGTCACTTTTACAGATTTTAAAAGACAGAGATGGGAAGAAGCCCCAGTTAGACCCAAAGAACATTTGTTCCATGTGAGTTGGGTCCAGAATGGAGAGATAAGTCTAGAAAGCTAAGATGTCTTTGCATCATCAGTTCCCAGAGGGCTGTGTGACTTATCTATTTCAGTCTCCTCAACTGGAAAAATAGAATAATAACAGCATTTACCTCTGAGAGTTGTTGTGAGAATCAACTGAGATAATAATTGTAAAACATCTAACACAGTGACTGGCACATTTTAAGTGCTACCCTCCAGGTTGTAAATCCCGCACTGATTCATCATGTTTTCTTTATGACATAACTTCTCATGGGTCTGAAACAAAGGCCCAGTGGGTTGGGGCCTTTTTTTGCTTTCTCCTGATATGGCAAAGATACTAAGAAAACCCATGGGCTCTCCACTCTACTTCTGCTGCATGATCAGATTGTCTTTTTCTTTCCAATCATGTTTCTTTAAGATGAGACTCCTTCCTCAGTTTATTAATGGCAATTCCTTATTTGTTATGGGTTGAGCCCTGCTCATACCCACTATGTGCCTCTGTTATTCTTTGAGTGATACTAATTTTTACTCCTTTTAAAGAATTTTTAACCCTTTCAAATCCTTTTTTAGAGTAGTCATTTTCAATTTTTTTAGTCTCAAGATTCCCTTAACACTTTTAAAAATTATCGAGGACTTTGTCAGAGTACTCACAAAGTGATCAGAAAAAGCGATACAAGGACATTCTCAAGGTCTCTCTTAAAAAGACCCTGGCACAGGACCGCCCAGCATCATGCGCCCTCAAAAGAGAAGATGTTACACTCTATGAGCAAAGTAGAATTGAATTAACTCAGAAAAAAAATGTGAGATGCACAAAGGTAGTTCAGAAGGACTATTTGTACCTGACCTATGGCAGAGCATTATGAATTCATATGAGTCTGATCATCCATGGTCAGATATACTGTAACTTGACTCCAACATAGTGATGTCATTTTGATCCTCTTCAAGAATGAAGGGATAACACATGAATTTTATTTATTAATATTTACCATATTAGAAATGAAAAAAATTTATTATTTTAAAAAATGACATTGTAGGTCTTGGGGAAAGTCTTAGGGATCACAGGGATTCCTGGTCACATTTTGAGAACTACCGCTTTGAATACTCTAATATTCCCGACTTGGAGCCATATAGAATACTAAAAGAATATTTTTATTATAAAAACATTTCAGGGAGATTTGTCATTTTTAACTTTCCAAAGGCAATCTAATTTATACTTCTTTTAAATTCTGTACCCAAATTATTCATTTGTCTTGCAGTTATATACAATTACTCCTTCCATATCACAATTTTCTCCATCTTGGTTTCCATATATTTTGGATTAGCAAAAAAATTAAATGGGAATTTTTTTGGAATTTTGTAGAAGCCTCAGACAACAGGTGAAGGCCAGCAAACCACAGAGAGCCCATGACCAAAGACTTTACCCAAATTTTAAATAAAGTACTGTAAACACTCTAAACATAAAAGAAAACATGAAAGAAAAAGAAAAAAATTCAGACTTCTCTGATATGAAAGGAAGGCCAAAAAAATTTATATGGATTTTCTAGATTACGGGGGTTGCCACAACCTAATCCCTGCCTTGTGGTGTATACATGTACATGAGTTATACACATGCATATGCATATATAAGTGCATATAAATAATAGAGTGGTGCATTATTAGTATTACTGAATTAGGACAAAAAACTACTAACTTGCTGTGTCACTTGCACAAATGTGTCACCTGGGACAAGTCACTGGGTGTGATGATCTTTTAAGTTCCTCCCAACTGTAAGAGTCTTCTGTTAGGTAAAATATCTTTTCCCTTCTCATGTCTCAATTGTGTTACTGTACTTGGAAATGGAGATAGCATTTATTACTCCTGACAGATTGAAAGAAGGATCAACTGTCAAAGAGCGTAAAGATGCCCCCCTTCCAAGGTGGCTGATTTGTAGTCATGTGGCTAAGTAAGCTATAGATTGTGAAGGCTGAAGACCATTTCTCTTATTCCACTTTTCACCCTTAAAAGAGAAACAGATGTGGGACCAGGATTCCTCAGGAGTGAATAGTAGTCTTTTTCAGAAGTTGGTAGGATTAAAAAAAAAAAGTTGAAATGTGGTGTTTAAGATCACTTAAAAAAGTCTAGGGAAGAATAAGACAGAAATGGAGGCTTCAAACTTTTTGGTGTGACTGTGAAAGAGTGCAGAATCTTCTTTCATACATGGTTTCCTCTGAAAGTGACATGATGAGCAGAATGCGTCCCTTTAATTTCATTTCTAACTCACTCAACCGTTCACTCTCTATTTATGAAAAACCCACTTCTCATTAAAATTACCAGTTTAAAATTACAATCTTCTGTCGAGCACATCTAAGAAATGACCTTTCTTCATTCTAAATGCTATAAAAATTAAGTTTTTGAGTCCTGCAGGCAACTCTCCAGGGACAGCTTCTTTAATGTACTGGATATTGCTTTCAAAGTACTCTAATTGCCTAAATTAATAATGGCTTTTTTTTCTTTGGCTCCTATAAGGGACAAATGAATTTGAATCTCCCTCTAAAGAATTGAATCGGCAGCTATCTCATTCTGATTACTTTTTGCATTCATTATAACATTTTCAAAAATCTGCAAGGTCACCTCTTCTACCCCATCCAAACTCCCTTCCTAAGACTTTGTTAGTAAAGGGAAAACAGAGGAGTGGTAGCTTCAACTTCTGTTGATGGGTCTTATTGCCAACATCTACTTGCTGTGGTAATGATCTGTAAGGAAGGGCATTTGATTTTAATATAAACAAAATTAATTAGAGCAGCTTGGGCTTTAGTGATTGCTAATATTTAAACATTTACTTACTTTAGAAATAAGTATATTTTAAAAGACATAATTCAGAAAGTAAAAATATTTATATATACTTTATCTGTGCACATGGTATAATGGCAGCTAAGTGGGTAGTAGAGTGTGGAGCCTGAAATCAGGAAGACCTAAGTTCAGATTTGGCCTAGATTTGGCCATAGGCAGTAGCTGTGTGACCCTGGGCAAGTTACTTAACCCTGTTTGCCTCAGTTTCTTCATCTGTAAAATGAATTGTAGAGGGAAATAGCAAACCACTCTAGTATTTTTGCCAAGGAAACCAGAAATTATATTATGCAGAACAACAACAACAAAAGAAAGAAAGCTCTTTGAGGGCAAGGACTGTTTCCTCTTTGTCTTTGTGTCCTAAGTGCCTGAAAGAGTGGGGATATTTTCCCCCTTCTCTTTACTAATTAAACAGCCAATCTAATCTAATCCAATCCAATAGAACAATAAACACTGATTAAGCACCTTCTATGGGCCAGCTACTGTGCTAAGCAATGGGGATACAATTAATAAAAAGAAAGACACTTCTGTCCTCAAGGAGCTTAAAATTTAAACAGGAGAAATACCACCCAAAAGAATATAAGAAAGGAATGGGAGTGAATGGGACATCAGGGACATCTTGTTCCCAGGAGTTGAAACTGTTAGGTAGGCAGATGCAAAGTTGAGTGAAATAAAACATATAAGGAAGGCATAGGTAAAATAAGGTATTCTGTCCTCTAGCCCTCCATTTAGAGAGACTAAGAGGCTGTAAATTTTCTCTTCTTACCTAGATTAACTCATTATCCACTTAATCCCCTCTTCTACATCTAAATAGTTATCAAGTGCTGATGATACTATTTAAGAGGTATCTCTAACCTCTTATTCTCCTTCCTACTTTTAATGCCTTGCCCTATTCCTATCTGCCTCAGATTTTATAGTTGCCTCATAAGCTATCATTTTTAATTTATTATTTCCATTATTTTTTTTTATTGTATAATGATTTTCCATGGGTATATTTTTATATTTCTGCTTTTTTCATTTATTTTAAAATTATCTGTGCCTCAGCACATAGTTTATTTTTTGCAAAGATACCAGTTATGCTGTGTAATGTGTATTCTTTAATGTTTTCATTCAGAAGATTACATGTCTTTCAAATATAACTTTAGTTCACTTCAATTCTCTATTTTCATTTTTTTAGCTTTGTTAAATTTGTTTAGCTCTGAGAGAAGAACAGTAAAGTCTCCTACAATTAACTTTTCATTTATAAATTTGTATATATATATATATCTAATACTTATGCTATTTCATTGTTTGATATCTTTAAGCATAATATAATTTTTCTTAATTTTTTTACAACTTATCTATTTAATACTGAAATACAAAATTGTAAAAGAAAAAATCATTGCCATGTAAACAGCAAAACATGATAGAGGATTCAAATTATACAGCAATAAATTTCCCTTTCAAGAAAACCTATAAAAATAAATACTATACATTGTGTTCAGAACTGTCCATTTTTTTTTCTTGCTTGATTGTAGGTTTTCTTTTGTTATCTGCTGTGCACTTTTCACTTTATTGTTTTTTCCCCTTTTCTTCCCCATTCCCAGGCTTCAATTCAATTCAATTCAAATATATTTATACATATATAAACATAAATATATACATAGGTATCATACACACATATATGTCTTCATAATCTATATAAAACTGTATTATGCTTACTAATCCTATGCTCTTTGAGAGTAGATAATATCTTCCTTCATAAGTTCAAGTCTTTACATATTTTTCTAAATCCACCATTATCTCTTGAAATAGTAAAGTCATATTTTTTCTCTGTCTGATATTTAAATCCCCCTTCTGATGCTTACTACCTGTGTGAGTTCAGACAACTCCTTCAACATTGTATCGAGCTGTCGTCTCTAGAAGCTGCCGGATCGCTCTCTGGGAAGAGATCTGCTGTGTCTTCTACTCAAATCTCTCCGACAGATTCTTCTTCCTGTAGTGAACCGTTGTCTCCAGGCAGTTGCTGTTAACTCTTGTCCTTAGAAGTGACTTCCCTTCCTGCAGAGAGCCCCGTCAGGCCTGATGTAATGCAGAGAGTCTTCCTTCTTGAATCCTGGCTCTGAATCTCCTCCAGCTCTTATCCTTCTCCAGGCCGATCTTCCCTCTGCGCCCATTGCTGTCTCTTTTTATCCTCCCAGAGAATGGGCGTGGGATAATGCAAGGGCTTCTGGGAAGAACCACCCCAGCCAATGAGCTTGCCCCCTCTATCAAGTCAACCTGAGTTCTCACCTTGTAACTATCCAGACAACCTCAGTTCTCACTTAGTAATCCTAACATCTCCCCCTTTCTTTTGATTTAGAACATAGGACAATCATGACCTTGAAACATAAATCCATCAATATGAGAAGTATTACAGATAATTACATAAATGACCTTGAAACATAAATCCATCAATATGGGAAGTATTACAGATAATTACATAAATTACATAAGCACATAGTAACATAGTAACATAACACATGCTAGAAGTATATAACATAATCATAATCATAAATTGAAAATTTATAAATGTCCATAAGTCCATTGTCCATTATTCTCATCTTGTGTGAGGAAGTCCAATGATTCCTGCTGGTTTTTAAGTTCTTTAACAGTCTTCTTATTATCCATGCTCTTTCAGTGTCAGATGTTTCTTAGATCTTCTCCTTTATTTTGAGGTCTTTCTCTTTTTCTGTCTCTCTCTGATGGACAAGGCGAATATGACTCGTTGGCACCCATCTGATTCCTTCTCCTGCTGAAGAAATACAAGCAAACCCTCTCCCCCAGGCAGTTAACCTATCTGGTCCCTTCCATTCACCACTTTCTGGATCTCTCCACATCACCTGGCGATTATCTAAGGACAGTGGAGATGCTCTCACTGGACACTGCCCTTCTGGTGGGTTATAAAATCTGTCTGCTGGAGCCAGTGCATCTTTGTCAAAAATTAGAAAATTAATGGTATAGAGAACTAAATTTAGAAGTTCCCTAGGGCTACCTGTGGCTCCCCCTTTCTTTTGTTTTTGGAGGAGTGTCTTAATATCTCTGTTTCTTCTCTCTACTATTGCCTGCCCTTGAGGATTAAAGGGTATGCCCGTGGTATGTAAAATCTTATACTGTGCACAAAAGTGTGTAAAATGTTTGGACGTATATGCAGGTCCATTGTCTGTTTTTATTGCTTGTGGCACACCCATAATTGCAAAAGCCTGTATAAGGAATTCAGTGACCACTCGGGCTGTCTCTTTTGCTGCTGGCATTGCAAATGTGAATCCTGAAAAGGTGTCTACCACGACATGAATAAAAGATAGACGACCAAAAGATTTATAATGGGTCACATCCATTTGCCAGATTTCATTGGGTCTCAAACCACGAGGATTCTTCCCTGGAGGGAGTGTAGGAGCATGGAAAGGAAGACAAGCTGTACAGCTTTTTACTATGCTCCTAGCTTCCTCTCTTGTGATTCCAAATTGTAAACGTAAAGCTCGAGCAGCCTGATGATATTTAGAATGAGATTCTTGTGCTTCCTGAAATAAAGGACTACTGGCTAACATGGTTAGAAGGCTATCTGCCTTTGAATTTCCATCAAAAATGGGACCTGGAAGTCCACTATGTGAGTGGACATGCAGGATATAAATCTTGCCTGGATGTTTTCTCACTTGCTCTTGAAGTTCCTTAAAGAGCTGATAAATATTGGAGGCTGCAAATTTTATTTGGGCTGTGGCAATTCTTTGTACTACACCTACTGAATAGGCTGAATCAGTAATTATATTTACGTCTCCTGGGTAATAAGTGAGAGCTAGCATGATAGCAAATAATTCATTCTGTTGAGTGGATTGAAAAGGAGTCCTGATTACTCTCTTTATGGTTAAATCATGAGAGTATATGGCACAAATATTTTCTTTGGAGGCATCTGTAAAGATTGTTGGTCCTTTAAGAGGAACCTTAGAAACCTTTTCTTCAAAAATCCATCGCCAATTATGTAGTAGCCGGGTAATCTTTAATGGAGATCCATGTGCAAAATTTGGAGCGGTGGCTAATAAAATTTGCCATTCTGGGATGGTCTCACAGCATACATTAATCTGTGCGTTAGTATAGAATGTGTATATTTTTTCAGGACTTATCCCAGATAATTGTGTTACTCTCTTAATAGCCTTTAATAAAATCCTAGCCACAAGCACTGGGTAAGGTGTAAGTATGTTGTAACTATCCAGACAACCTCAGTTCTCACTTAGTAATCCTAACACAACCTCCTCTAGGTCTTAGTTTTTTTCATGTGAGGGGATGACAATAACTCTTTTAGATGCAGATCTAGGATTCTGTGACATCACTATACTGTGCTCCTATAATCATGAAGATCTCATTTGTTTTTTATTCCATTAAATCACATTCTAAAGGAATAAATTTTGTCTTGGCTTTTCTGGATGTCTTTTTTTTCCCCTTTTAGCTGTGTTTCTTATATATAATAAACCATTGATTTTGTCCTTTTTTTTCTTTGTTTAAACTTTTTTATTATGAATTTAGCAAATATCAATAACTTTGACCATTTACATACAATTATTACATGAACATGCAAAGAATAGGATTGTATATGAAACTGAGTTTTTATTTTGTATCCTTTTGTATTTAATTTTCTGTGAAAATATGCAGACAACAACATATATATAGTTTACATAGTATATAGAAAACCCTAGCTCTGGAGTCAAGGGACCTGGAATTCAAATTCTGTCTCTGATTTTTTTACCCATGTGACCCTTAGATCCTATGTGCTTCTGTTTTCTTGTCTGTTAAATAAGGAGATTGAATTGGTGATCTTTAGTGTCCTTTCCTGTTCTAGATCTGTGATCCCATAATCCTGTATTTCATTCTTCAGGAGAATTTAAGTTCCTTGAAGGTAGGAATTGTCTCCAGACATATATCACAGAAACTAGTTAGAATGCCTGGCATAGCACTTAAATGTTTTTTTGATTGCTTGATAAGCTCTTAATAGTTATTAGTTGGCTTAATTGGATTTGTGTTTGAAACTGTTATTTTGAGCTCTACTACTTTCACTCAAAATTTCAAATGTGCCTTTAAAAAATTATTCTCAACAGCTTAATAAGAAGCATAGTCAGAAACCTGATAATTTTTTTTATGGTCAAGATGCTCTAGGAATTAAAGGAAATAGAGTGTAGTTATTGACTTTGAAATGTATCGCAGTTCTCTTAATTTAGAGATTGAATCTTTGCTAAAATGGGTAGTTAGGCCGTTGAAGGAAATTGACTTGTACCATCTAATGAGCAATTCCATCTTTTTAATACAGAAATAACCTGTGCTCTGGACTGCCTGCTGTCATCTTCTTTAAAAAAACCCATAATCCAGCAAATCTTTCACATGATCATTACACAATGAATGCTCCAGGGCTTTGAAAAATATTTATTTTCAAATTATGATGAGCTTCTGAAATGATCCACCAAGGCCAAAAAAAAAAAAAAAAAAAAAAAAAAGGCAAATTAAATTCTAGGTCTTATAAAATTGGCAAATTTCCCAACTAAAAATGATCAGATTCTGGCTGAAAAAAAAAAAAAAAGGAAAAAAGTTTTACTTTGCAGATACTTAATGATCCATTGCATATAGATATAAACCCCAAATATATCTCTTATTTTAATTTTTATATTGGAGTTACAAAATTACTTAGAGTAACATAATGTGACTGGGAGAAGAACAGCTTTACTATATTAGGACATGCCAAATTAAATCCCATATCATCAATTTTCCTTTAAAAAAATGCCCCAAATGAAAACATCGATGGTGATAGAAAGTAAGCCTATATTTATTTATAGGTAGGGATACTATGGATCAGTATATGCTGTTAAGAGAGGGAAAGAGAAGGAGGAGGGAAGAGAAGGGGGAGGGAAGGAAGAAAAGAGGAGAAAGGGAAGCAGTGAGGGAGGGAGGAAGAAGACAAAGGAAAGGAATGAAGGAAGAAAGGAAGGAAGGGAGACAGACAGGCACTCACACACACACACACACACACACGACAGAGTGGCACTCTCCACAATTTAGGTCATCCCATGACTTCTCAGCAAACTTCGTAAGTCTGCCATTCTCCACTGTTGGAAATTTAACTCTTAATGATCTTACAAGGCAAGATGTTACCTTTGAATTTATACTCAAAGTACCAAACCTGCTGTTTTGATAGTAAAGAGGGCAGTTGTTCCCTTCTACTTCTCCTAACTGAGTCCACTTAAGTTGTACTTGATGGGTAAGCACTACCCCAGGCCCTGGGACTGATATGTCCTTTCAAATCCTAGCTATCAATAACGGGATTGAGCTGAGGATACAAATGCAGATATGAAAATGTTCCTGATTTCATGGAGTTTATTTCTAATAGGGGATATATTTGTTCTAATAATTAACATGCACATATATAATAGTTGTATACAAAATTTAAAGTGGATATAATGTAAATTTGAGAAGAGAAAGCACTAATACACGTGTGTGCATGTGGGTGTGTATGTGTGTCTGTGAGTGTGTGTCCGACACTGGGAACTCCAGTTCCAAAAATTGGGTTTTGGTCTGATTCTTTTTGTGTCTGATTTTTGAGTGTTTGAAATCCCCATCTTGTATTTTTGCTCCTTTGAGGTTGGATTCTCCTTGCTCTCATAAGTCCTCTCTCCATTTTTGGCTACCTGTCAGACACCTGTGATATTGAATGCTTGAATGGACATTCACAGGATCACATCAAAGTTGATTACTGTGACACTATGATCTACATACATGATCTTGTCATATGTCATCTACCTACAGGCTCCCTAGTCTGTGGCTAGTCTGCTTGTGTAGATTCTACCTATTAGCATCTGTCATATTCCTGGATATTTTATTCAGGTCACCTGTGGTTGGGACCTTACCAAATTACTTGCCAGGTTCAGGGAGCTTGTATGATCTTTTGGCTTGCTTTCCTGGATTAGCCCATTATCCCACTCCATTTCATTCTAATTCTGGGTACTGTAATCTTTTATGGTTCTGTTTACACAAAGTACAGTGAAAGTGTGACATATATTTATCTAAACTCTGCATGATGCTTCTTCTCCCTGTGAGAGCAGCTGAGGACTGACACCCACTAATATCTGCCTTTGGAGAAGCCAATTGATAAATTCGCCTTCTTTGTTTAGAGCTTAGTTTATGGAATCATTTGATACAACTAGAGTTTTGACTTTGGTTAGCACTGAAAGTGTTTGAATCTGACACCAGTCTCAGTATATGCTTTCTCATTAATCAAGAATTAAGGACCCCACTAACAGAAATGTAAACAGAACTGTAATCCACAAATTCAAATAAGGGGGAGTGCATAGTAGTAAAGGCTCAGTAGACTTGTTAAATGAATAAAGGGATTCATGAATATTCCTCTGACTCTCTAGCCAAAATGCTCACATTGTTTTATAAGTTAGAGAAAAGGGAGTAACTTGTTAATGGTCTCAAATGTAGAAATAGAGAAGTTAAAGATTATTATTTTCCCTGCCTGCCTTCCTTTCTGCCTTCCCTCTTTTCTTTCTCTTGCAAACCAGCCCTTTCCACGTCTAATTTTGTATTTAGGGTCAGAATTCAGAAACTCACAAATATCCTATGTGTGTTCGCTTCTATGAAGCAAAGGAGATGATTTCTCCCGTCTTGCTTTTTTCACTGTCTGAGCTGCAGGTGTAATGTGTAAGGAGTGATAAATTATATGTTGAGGAAACTGCCAGGCTGGAGAAAAAGGAAAACAAACAAACAAAACATAGCCATTAACCCTATATTTAGAGCAAATAATTGAGATGAATCGTGCAAAGACATGTTGGCAATTCCAGTATGTGGGGAAAATCTTTGGCTAATAGCTGTAGCCTTGCTTTAAGCAAGGGCTCTTGGAAGCAGGGTATGCTTCCTATAAACTCTTTCTATTGTGATCACTTTTAAGTAATAGTCCAGGGATTGTTGAATCAACCCTTTGCAAATAGAACTCTCAAACATCTCATTTAATCTGGATGCTGGACTTTTTCATTCCTCAACCTTTAAGGAGAGTTTGTGTACAATAGCCAGTGATGCTAGATGCACAGAAGGTGGGTTTTTGTACCAGGGATCCCAGGTCTGACTCAGTAAGTTGAAGTGTTTCTTTGGCTTCCATATTGCAGCTTGGGAATGAAATTTAAGAATATAGGAATGAAGACAGAACAAGATGTTTGGGAGATCTTGAAAAAGCAGGAAGGAAGGGGAAAAAGAGATTGGAGGCTTCGATTTGCTTTATGATGGTAGGAGGCAAAACTGAGTATGGGTTTTCTTGTGTTGGAAACTATGTTAATATATTCGGGCATAAATTATATGATGTGAATGAATTTACAATGTAACATCTGTCAGCTGTGAGGAAAAAAAATCAAACCATGTTGATGCTGGGTTGAGAAGAGGCGATAGATTGAAATATTTTCCTGGGCTACATATACTGCAAAGGTTCTTTCGGTGCAGTTAAAAAAAACCTAGATTCAAAGTTAGAACAATGCTAGCTCTGCCACTTAGCAGATCTGTGACTTCTAGAGAGGTCAATTAATCCTTCTAAGTCTTTCCCAGGAAAGTTTCATGAGGCTGTTGGACAGAGCAGATAAGATTGCTCTACGTAGAATTATTGTGATGGATTAGCACTATATTAATTATAGTAATTATTAAATTAAAAATAATTTCTGGCTTGAGTAGCTGAACTTGTCCAGACTTTGAGCTTCATTGTTACATATAAAATAACAAATTCACTATATATTCATATGCACTAATATTGTCTAGCAAGAAATAATTTATAATGAATTGTAATTATAAATATTCATAATTTATGGCAAATTATAAATAATTAACAGTCCACAGAGTCATACAAAGTCTGAACTGGAAGATTCCTTAGACATAATCCAATCTACTTTTCTATTTTACAGATAAAGAAACTGATGTCCAAAGGGAAGCAATGATTAACTTATTAATCAAGGGTACACAGAATAGCTGAGCTTAAATTTGAATTCAAAACTTATTGCTTCAGATCCAGTGCTCTTTCTACTGCTTTTCTTTTATGTGTAATGCTTTAGAATTTGTGAAGCAACTTTTCTCCCCTACTATCCATTCACATAACTACAATTTTAGTAGAAGCCCTCATTATTTTCACTTGGAGTATTTATTTTATTGCAGTAGCCTCCTAAATGTTTTCCTTGCTTCTGGTCTTTCTCCATTTCAGTGTATCTTTCATATAGTTACCAAAATAATTTCCCTAAAACATGCCAGTCACTCAACTGCTCAAAAATCTTCAATGGTTCCCTCTTATATCTAGGATAAGCAAATTACTCAGGCTGGCATTTAAAGCCCTATAAAATCTGGTTCTAACCTACATTTCCAGATTTATTTCACATTTTATATATTTATATGTTATATCTTCCAAGATACTGTAAGTTCCTTGAAAACAGGGATTGTTTTGATTTTTGTTTTATATCTCTAGTGATTGGCATATGGTAAGTGTTTAACTTGAGTTGAGTTCATTTTCATGATTTTATTTGATCCTCACAGCATCTTTTAAAGGAAGAGAAGTTGGGGGGATTATTGCCATGTGAGCAAATTGAGACTCGAAAGGTTGTGACCATTCCTAGGTGCACACAATTAATAAATGATAGAACTGAAACAGGAATTCAGATTTCTTGATGTCAAACCCTGTGATATCTTCATTGCAATTCACTGCCATAAAAAATATCTAATTGAAGGAGCAATCACAAGACTGGGATCAATTTAGCTCAACAAATCTTTTTCAAGTACCTGCTGTATAACGTGAGCTCCTTGAGTTAAAGGATGTGTTTTTTGAATCCCTAGGGCTTTTGCATAATATTTGGAACAGAGTCAGTCTTTAACAAATTCTTGTTGACTGGCTGATTAACTGGGCAAAGCTGGGATATTTGAGCAAACTAAATTAAAACAAAGCAGCCCTTACCTGCAAAGAGCTTATCTTCTACTATTGGGGAATTTCTTAGACTAGAATTTTTAAAAGTCCAGTGAGAATCTCACCCTTCAGCTGAATCTGCTGACTAAAGTCAAATAACTCGAATAACCAAATTGAAAGGAAAATGAATTTATTTGCATACTGAGAAAAGCTGCTCATGCTTGTAGCAGTTTCAGCTTCTCAGGGAACAAATAAGGTTTCTGATAGCTTTCCAGGATTGAATAGAAGATGTAGTCAATGAGCAGCATTTTGTGGCAATTTAGTAAAACATTTCACAGGATAAGGAGGTGGGAAAAGGAATTATCAACAAGAGTTAGAGGGGACTTGAGGGGGGCAATATTTGCCATGTGCTTGTGACTAAAATGAGAAAACATTTTGTGTTCAAGGGCAGGAAAGAAGAAATGGCCAAATATTTTTACAGTTATTAAAGACTTCTGCTCAACTGAAGACAACAGGGTTGAAGCAATTATTTAGACAAAACTGCAGGTGTTTCCTACCCAAAGACAATAATTTTTACAATAATGGATGCAACAATCTGCTTTACTACGTCCTTAGTTTGTTATATTTCATTTCTCCTTCACTGCTATGTGGTGAGGGAATGAAGATAAGTAAAAGGGATGTCAAATAAAGTTCTCTAGGAGTATTTGAGGTTGAAAAGAATACTAATTTGAGAGTAGAAAGGAGGAAAAGATGGAACAGAATATCAGAGAGACCTCCAGGGATGATCATAGGATCATAGATCTAGAGTTGAAATAGGCCTTCAAGACCATTCAGTTCACCACTCTTAATTTATTGATGAGTAAACTATGTCCTAGAGAGGTTAACTGATTTACTAAACAGACAGAGGTGGTAAGTGATGTAATTAGGATTGGGGAGAGGAGGAATTTAGCCTAAGGACCTTTTATTTTATATTAGGTTAAGGTGGACAATACGTTTTTGAGTAGGGATGTGAAATGAAAAGACCTCTTTTATAGAAAATTATTTTGGTAGTTGCATAAGGGAAGAAAGATACTAGAGCAGGTTCTATTAACTTGGAGTATATCTTGTAAGGGTTCTATGAATTTGTATCATTTCAATATAATCTGTTTCCTTTGTAATACTATATATTTTATTTTATTCATTTAGAGACATTATTTTGAGAAGAGATCTATAATAGATCTATGACACATAAAAAATTAAGAATCTCTGAGTTAGACACAAGGAGACTGATTGACTTAAGGAAGTTTGAGTAAGGTTCAGGATTCCAAGATGTTGGACAAGGAGGAGCTGGGGGGGTCACAGGTCAGATTGTGCCATGAGGAAGGTGTCAGCACAGAGAAAATAAAGCAAGCTATCTTTATTGAGGAAAAATAGTCTCTTTTGGAGGGGCATTCAAGGAGGATAGAAAGGTCCACTCGTTACTGGTGCAATGGAGAACCCAAACTGGTTTATATTTATATTTATTTATATTTATATAAATATATAAATTTATATAAGTAAATATATATTTATATTTTGTATTTTCATAGTTATAATCTAAGTTAAGTAAACCAGGAGTAGGACCCTGGGCTCAATATGCAGGTCAAATTTAGAACTGGTATTGACCCATGCTGTGGGCAGGAGGGAAGGGGAGGGAATGCCTGAGGAATTAGTAGCTAATTGCTATTCACAGGGTGACAGGAAATTTGAGTTCCCCTGTGTTTTCTTAAGGGGTGAAGTGGGGACACTACTGAGCTTTTTACACCAATTAGGTTATTGCAATAGTAGATAGTTTAAAGGTGCTGAAAGCCTGAACTAAGATAATGGCCAGCATGACTGAAGAGAAGGAAATGGATGGAAGAGATGATATAAAAGTAGAATCAATAAGATTCAGCAGCTGATTGGACATTGGAGAGAAGGGTTAAAGTAAAAAAGAAGAGTCCCTGGGTTCCTGCGAGGATAACGGTGCCCTCTGCAGAAATAAGGAATTCTGGAGAAGGGAAGATAATGAGTTAGTTTTGATCATCTGACTGAGGAGTATTGATATACCCAGATAGAAATGTTCTGTAGACATGTGAAGATGTGATACTGGAATTGAGATTCAGGTTCTTCTCCAGTTCTTAATATATATGTAATGGGGTAATGGACCCTGATGGTCCATCAATGACCTGAGCCTCATTCCTGTAGGTTGGGGGAATCGTGCTTCAGGGATATGCTGCAGCAAGTTTTCATTGTGATCATTTTTACCTCCTCTTGATTATTATAGCCTTAAGAAAGTGATGGAGAAAATGCTAATTCAGATTTTAAAAACTGTGCTCTACATACATCCCTCCTCACCCTCCAGAAAGTCAGTTAAACACTTACCTGCATATCCTTATTTCTAGAACTCTTCTGAAACCTAGTGTCCTAGGTACTTGAATGGATAACCTTTTCTGGTTCAATTTCTCACTCCATGGCAAAATAACAGGTGACCTTGGAAAATTGTTTTTCTTCCATTCAATACTCTTCCTACCCCCAGTTCTTGAAATTAGTTAATGGTCAACAAATATTTGCTGAGCACCTGATATTTGCCTGCGATGGAGCTATGACTATAAGAATCTTGCATTTGAATTCTAATTCTTTTATTTGTTGCCTGTATGATCTATGTTTGAGCCCTGTCTCCTCTTTCCAAGTATAACTCCTATGGCAAAGTTAAGTGGCCTTGGCTGAATATTCTAACCCCCAGAGCCTTTGTTTCTTGAAACTTTCAATATCTTCTAGCTCTAATCTTTGAACATTTAATAGATACCACCTCTGTCCTCCATGAATTACATTTTTGGAAGGACAGATGTATAAATTTAAAAAAAGAAATTTTTTAAGTGGTAAGTAGTTGTTAAAGGGGATAGCAAAGATAAATAGAGAGAGGGAGAGACAGAGACAGAGAAACACACAGACAGACAGAGAGGGACAGACAGATAGACACACACCCTTTAGACCTGAATGTTCTGGGAAGGCTTCATGGAATGTAAGACTTGAAATAGAGAACAAGACAAATAAGATTAGGGGAGGGAAATCTAGATACTAAGTGAAGTAGGTCTCTAGCTACTTTAATTCGAAATGTTACTGAAGAAGCATTTATTAGTGGATTAGTTTCAGTAGCAACTTAAACCCAAAATGATGTCTACCATACTCATTAACCTTAATTGTTTTTTTTTTTAATTATTTCATTCTGAACTGAAATCTAATAAATTTTCCTAAATAAACACAAATAATCACTTGGTTTAATGCTATTGCAATATGCAATGACTCAGATCTGCTCCCAGTCTGTGAGTCCATAGGTTAAAATTGTTGTCCATCTCTACTTTTTTGCTTTCTACCGTGATTATAGGTATACTTATGTGATTGTTGAGTTCCTGGAAAGTTATGTATAATTCCAATTCTTGTAAATCCAATTGTTTCTTCTAATTGACTCACCTTACTGATGTCAGCCTTGGCTCCTTTCACATTTTCATTTAAAGTTTCTTTGCCCTTTCCTCAGACTTTCTGTCAAGAAGATAATGATCTATAAACAAACCACTAGGAAACTTTCTATTTAAAGTAACCTCCTGTGGTGAATCTTTTGTAAAGAGAAGAATTCTTTTTTTAAAAATGTCAATAATTATCCCCTAATGTGTCTATTTGCTTAGTTTCTGACATTGAATTTTAGGATGTTAGAGACAGAATAGATTTTAGGGATTATTTTGTCCAACCCCTATCCTTTTACTGATGTAGGAACTGAAGAGAATAACCCAAGAAGAGGCTTAGCTAAGGCCAAACAGCTAGTTCTTGAGAAGAAGGAACAATGCAGCACAGCTGGAAGGACTGTAGGGCATGGAGTCTGAGGATCTGGCTTCATTATTTGACTTAATTTTTTCTTGGCCATGTGAAGTTGAAAAACTTGTTTACTCTCCATAGGCTTCAGTTTTCTCATCTTCTACAATGACAGAATTGGACCAGATATCCTCTGAAATCCCTAAATCCCTTTTCCTCTATGTGAGACTCTTCGGCTTCCTTATCCTTAAGATCAAGAACTGGATTAGTGTTCTCTAAGATTCCTTCCCTGAGCCTCATGGGATGAGAATCTACTATGGGTTAATATTCCTTCCAGACACTAGGCTCCCTTGATTTTTTTTTTCCCCCACTGAGGCAATCGGGGTTAAGAGACTACCCAGGGTGAGACAGTTAGGAAGTGTTCCTTTGAGGTCAAATTTGAACTCAGGTCCTCCTGACTTCAGGGCTGGTGCTCTATCCACTGCGCCACCTAGCTTCCCCCTTCCCTTGCTTTTTAAAAAGTAAATCTTTATATGTAGACATATGAATGAACCTCAGTCTATTCAAATTATTCCAACAAATGTCTAATTGACTATTATGTATAAGGCCCTATGGTCAGTTCTGGGGATACAATTACAAAATGAAATCTGTAACAACAATCCTCTTAACAAATAAAGTCTACTGTGTGTGTCTGTGGGGAAGCAAGGTATCATAGTAAAAAAAAAATAGAAAATACAAAGTAATTAGAGGAAAGAGCCTTAATATTGGGTGGGAGTGGGGAATGTTCTGAAGAACATTGTTTTACAATAATATTGACCTCTGTGTGTGTGTGTGTGTGTGTGTGTGTGTGTGTGTGTGTGTGTGAAAATGTGTCCCCTTTAATTTGTAAAACAATCACTCTGGAAGCTGTGTTCCCTTTGATCTGTAACAAAGGGAGATTTGGAGGCTAAGGTCCTCCTGGGAAAGCATATCTCACCAGACAAGTTCAATTGGAAATCTTGGGCAAATTACACCCCCCTCACATTGATCTTTTGGGTATGCTGACCCTTTTCAGGAAATTCCAAATTCTTTCAAGACTTCAAAGTGATTTTTATTCACTTGGAAGGTCTGGGCCTAATATTGAATGGCTTAAACTCCAAGATGAGTATCTAGACCTGGGGCACTGGCTTTTTTTTTCAACTGTAAGTTTTAGACTCAGACTTCTGTAAAGGACATTTCTAAACTCCATATTTTTGCAAAAGTCCGGAGTAGGGCTTAGCTGTCTACCAGGACTCTTGCCTGCTGTGAAGACATTCTCTTCTCACTGCCAATAAATTCCTTCCTTTTTTACCACTAATGGTTTGGGTTCGTGAATTCTTTCATGTTGAACCTGCACTGATCAGAAGGGGATTCTCACACCTCAGCTCTCTGTACTGCCACTAACCACATCAATATTATTAGTTCATTATAATAAAACTCTGTCCTTAGTCATAAAAACCTGATTTATTATCACTTGACTAACTTGTCTCAGACTTAAGTTGGGTGGATATCTAGTGCTGAAGTGTAGGTAATATTAGTGTACCTGAGCTTCAGTCTGCTCACCATTGCTATTTTGCTTACAGTTTATGGGTAAAATGTGCTTCTATAGGACTTATTGTAACTTGTCACATTTCACTGAAGTCTGTATCAGGGTTTTATAAAACAGGATTCCCTGTGTACTATTACTGTTCACTTGACAAAAATCAATCTTGGCCCCCTATTTGCGATTGCCTTTAATAGATAAAGATGTCTAATCTCATTAGATTAGAAGTGCTCTGAGGCTGTAGCCAGTCTTATCTTTTATTTTAAAGGATTTAAGTCCTATTTTAAATGTCCAATCAATATTTACTGAATTCTCTGTGAACTTGGACCTGGAGAGCTCTCTAGGGATGGCTGATTCCAGAAGATAGGACTTTTCCATGCAAAATACTTATGGGAAACTATCAAGTGCAGTGTACAATGAAATTTTCACTCAGGCTGGGACCATGGTCTTGTTTGGGAACATCTGACCTTTCTTGGTAATGTAGGAAGTGTGCTATTATGGAAAGAGTTGGGTTTGAAATCAGAAAGGATCTAATTCTCCAATTTCCCCTCTGATTTTTTTTTTTTTTTTAATTGTTGTTTGTTTCTCATATCTCTGTGGTAAAGTTTTCTATTGCTATTGAATTTTTTTTTTTCAGTGTTTAATGTTGTTTGTACTTCCTGTAGGCTTAAATCTTTTGTCTTTCACTTTGAATTGCTGATTAAGGAAATCCAGAAGTTCTGATAAGCTTTTATTTTTTATTTTGTGCTTCCTTATTATAGCCTTTAATTAGGTGATAAGGTGCTTAACTTTTCAATTGAAGTTATCAAATGAATATTGAAATAATCTTCCAGTATTCTTTTCATAGATCTTTGATGCTTTTTTCTTTTTAAAATTTTTTTAATCTTTTTTATTTTTTTATTTAATAGTTTTTATTTACCAGATATATGCATGGGTAATTTTACAACATTGACAATTGCCAAATCTTTTGTTCTAATTTTTTCCCTCCCCCTACCCCCCCCCCCCCCCCAGGTGGCAGGTTGACCAATACATGTTAAATGTTAGAGTATAAATTAAATACAATATATGTACACATGTCCAAACAGTTGTTTTGCTGTACAAAAAGAATCAGACTTTGAAATAGTGTACCATTAGTCTGTGAAGGAAATCAGAAATGCAGGCGGACAAAATTAGAGGGATTGGGAATTCTATGTAGTGGTTCATAGTCATCTTCCAGAGTTCTTTCTCTGGGTGTAGCTGGTTCAGTTCATCTCTGCTCTATTGGAACTGATTTGGTTCATCTCATTGTTGAAGAAGGCCATGTCCATCAGAATTGATCATCATATAGTATTGTTGAAGTATATAACTATCTCCTGGTCCTGCTCATTTCACTCAGCAACTTTGATGCTTTTTTCAAGTTACATCTATCCTTGTGGTGTAGGATACCTGTTATTAGGGAGGTGTTCCTGGATAACTCTTTGCTTCTTACCTTGACAGAAACTGTTTTCTATACTGTTGTGTTCAGATCCTGAAATGTTTGCACACTTTCTGTCAGATATTGTGGGAGAATGCATTTATTCATGGCTGCAGGAAGTACTAACTATAGTGTGTGTGTGTGTGTGTATCTGATATAATTTTTATTTTATTTTGCTTCTTTCAATGTTGCATTTATTTTCTGTTCCTCTCTTCTCTCTCCCTGCCTCCCATCTCCCCTCACCATTTTTTGGGGGGAAAAAAAAGAAAAATAAAACCTTGTAATAAATATGCATAGTCAAGCAAAATAAATTAGCTATGTCCAAAAATATATTTTATTCTTTATCTTGTGTTTATCACCTCTCTATTAGGATTGTTTCTGTCAGGTTATAAAGACAATTATACAAATTGTTCTCTTGGTTCTGCTTATCCGTATCAGTTCATAAAATCTTCCTAGGTTTCTCTGAAACTTTGCCTTTCCTCACCTCTTATAACACAACAGTATTCTATGAAAGTCATATATTGTAACTTATTCAATCATCAGCCAATTGATAAGTACCCCCTAAGTTTCTGGTTCTTTGCCATCATTAAAATAATAGTTATAAATTTTACCTTAGACACTTATAGCTTTGTGACTCTGAGCAAGTCATTTAACCTCTACTTACCTCAGTTTAATCATCTATAAAATGGGGATAATAATAATACTTACCTCCCAGGATTGTTGTGAGTATCAAATGAGATAATAATTTTAAAGTGCTTGGCATAGTATGTGGCACATAGTAAAAGCTATGCAAATATTAGCTATTATTTTATAAATTTATTATTCTTATTAAAAATTATCATTCTTTAATTATTTATATATATAGCTTGAACTGGCCTCGATGTACTTCAGGTTCCCTTCCCATCCTTAAATAATATGCCTTACTTTTAATTGCATGGCTCAGACCTCTGCCATTTCCTAGCTCTGTGATCTCTGTGACCTTTCTTTCTGGGTCTCAGTTTTCTTGTGAGGAATGAGGAAGTTGGACTAGATGACCTTTAAGACTCAAATTTGTTCCTTAGTTGTGGTACTTGGTAACCTAAATGACCTTATAAAAATCATTTATTTTCCTGGACCTCAGTTTCCTTTTCTCTCAAATGAAGAGGTTGGATTGTAGATGATTTAATTTCATTTCATCTTTAAGAGAAGAGGGTGGTGGTGATAAAGAAATAAGTATATATAGAAAGCTCTCTGGCTTTAAATCTAAGCTTCTAGACCACCCCCTTACCCTATTTTGTCTTTGAATCTCCAATCCTATTTATAACTTGCACAGGAGGATGAATTACAAAAGAGGTGTCTTGTAAGAGCTTAAGAAATATTCATTGGGAAGAAAAGCTAAAAATGTTTCCTATAGACTCAGTCTTAGAATTGTAGAATAAAAACTTGTTTCTTGGAAAGGACAATTCCTCTTCTACCCAATGTTATATTTATCTTGAGTTTACAATGTGTATATCACACAAAAATATATAATGCATATTTGTACACACATGCACACATATGTATATATGTATATCTGTGTTTGTGAATATCTATGTCTACACACACACACACACACACACATACTCTCATGTATGTATAAAAAAGAAAGCAAAGACAAATAGTTCCAGCTTTTCTATTCTGATGGTTTTCTCTCCTTAATCATTCACATCCATTTCAGCCCTTACCAGTCAGTATATTTTCACCAGGCAATGATGCAAAAATTCCTGTAGACTCAAATTTTATTGTAGTCAGGCAGCGTTTACTGGTTTGACTTTCAACTGACCATGGCAGGGAGACTAGAAGCAATTAGAGCCAGCACCTGCTCTAGCTGTGCTTTAGAGTAGCTGGACTAGCTTCTTATTCTTTGAGGCACCCGTGTGTTTCCTTTCAACTCATAATAGTAACAGAGATGCCTCAGCTTCTTAACAAAAATACCTCATGTAGCTTTTTTTTTTTTTTTTTTTTAAAGAATGAAATTATTTGTGTTTCTCTTAGTAAATGGAAAATGCAAGAGAGGAGAATGGAGGAGATAGTTGCTTAACTGAAGTTAAAGTTGACAAGTTTAACTCCTTCCCCAGCATTCTCATTTTATACATGCTTTTAAATGGAAAATGATCTGTTCTAAGGTGAGACACAGAATTTAAGTACAGATTACTCCTGCCAACTAGTGTTGACTTTGTTGGCAGGAGAAAAAGGACAATAATTTCAGTCCATGCTGTATCTTGTTATTCTTTGCAAAATGGTCTTTGTGAGGAAATTGCCTATTTCCTTTGGTTCTAATGTGACACTAGTAGGGAACTTGAAGGGTTCTCTTGGATATGGAGAAAATGACTGGAGAAACCTTGGGAAATCACCTGTGAAACACTTTTGATGCCCACAAAAGGACAGTTTGGGTCTCACAGGGATAGGTTTTTTTTACCTGACAATAAATAGTGGAACTGGGGGTAGCTACCTGGGGTGCTATGCCTGAACAGAGCCTCTAGTTGGCTTTCAAAGCTTGCTATACTAGCTTAATTCCAATTGTATATGCTTGAATGACTCAGCTATCTCAGTTCTCCCTAGTGCTCCTGGGATCTGAACTTAAAGTCTAGGGAATTAATACATTTGCAAAATAACTCACAGTTTTCTTAGCTCATCTACCACCTTCCTCCCTTCCCTTTCATCCCCATCCCAGTCTCACTTTTTTCTTCAACAATAATTCATTCACTTTATATAATAGGCTGAAATGTATTTATTATGGTGAAAACCAAAATAAATATGATATCAACTCTGAAGTGACCAAACACAAGATGCTGCCACCCTACTCTGACCCCAGCCCCAAATTATTAATACTATTATTTGTTCTCAAAAAAAGAGGGAAATGAGTACACTCAAAGTATATTTCTGGTAGGTAATTACTTACCAAACTTTCTTGAAGTCTTAATGGGAAGCCAGTTTTGATGACCTCATTAACTCTTGTCAGGCAAAAGCTGTGAGTCCCCCCCCAGGCAAAATTCCTTTGGCTAAATGTATCCTAACCTCTCTTTATATCTTTATATGTCCTTCTACTTAACTTGGGGTCCCTGAATCTCTGAGGGGTCCAAAGATAAATTTGAGAGAGGTTGGTGGAAAAGGAACGACATCTTTATTTTCACTAGCCTGCCAAAGGCTTTCATGACACACAAAAAGTCAATAACTCCTATATTAATGCGTCAAAGATACTACCACTTGGTAGCATCCAAATAGAGATCACCAGGTAGAGGCTTTGGGTGCCTCTGTTTCCTCTTTCCTTAAAAAACCAGAAGAATGCAGAAGAGAAGAGGAAGAAGAGGACAGAATTAGAAACTCAGATACTCTTGCAACTCAAGAGTCAATCAATAAGAAAGAAATGCTTTTGGTTCCTTGACAAGATCCTAACACAAGTGAGTAAGGACCCTATTCTTCCCTGTACTTAAATGTTTTTATATTACTTAAACTGGAAAAATGGCAGGAAATATTGGCAGCTGCCATGCAGTGTGGAGCTGCTGTAACAGGACCATACTCTTAACTATTTCTAGGTCTGTAACTGGCATAGACCATCATATTCTTGGGTGTTCTGCACTTAAATCCTGCAGTATCTAGTGCCTCTGGGAATAATAACCTAAGGAGACAAAAAGTTGCCTTTGCAGTTCTAAACTCTGTGTTGACCTGAGTCACTTCTACTTTTTCCTCTTTTTGGTTGCCCTGTTGTAAATTCCTTCATTTAATAGTAAGCATAATGAGTTTGCCTTGTTATTTGGTCCTTCTGGTTCCAGTCTTCCTCTATTGATTCTGTATCATGGATGGCTCAGACATCTGGTATGAATAATGACATTGCCCATACTTCCACCAACCTCAGAATTATGGTTACTTACCTTTGGCTTCTGACTTCAGAGTGCCCCACTTTCTCCTGGTCTCAATTCTTATTCTAAACTCATATTCATAATTGGCTCTGGTCCCAACTCTTAAAATTGTCCTAGGATCTCTGGCAAAAACCAGCTATTAAAAATATGGTAGGCAATGTCTCTTTACTTCTAGTGAAGGTAGTTTGGGGATGATGCATCCAGAATACCATGGAAAGCAAATTGGTTATCTTCCTCTGCCTAGGAAACAAGCTGTCACAGCTGGGGCTCATAATAATCCCTCAGTTTCCTAAATTGCTTTACTGCTGCTTTTATAATTAAGACCCATTAACTTGTCATATATTGATAACAGGGATGACCCTGAAAAATAGACTGATAAATTAAAGCCCTCTTTAGTTCTGGGCTTTTATATGAATGTGTTAATTATTTTTGTCATTAGAGAGAGTGATGGAGAGAGAGAAACACCAAGCAGATTTTGACAAAGTGTTGGTGTTTGCTGTTGGGAACTCACATGCATGTCAGATGCAATCTTTCACCCTTTAATTTTACAGTTAGCATTGAGAGGCCAAGATAGGATTCCACATTGCATTAATAAGGTTTGTTAGCCTTTGGGATGAAGAATGAATATTCAATGATAGGATGAAGGCCCTGCACCTTACATTCATAGGTGATAGCAAATTAGGAAGGATGATGAGCAAGTTACAGGCTAGGACCTTCAGTAAGATATTTCATTTCTAAAACTGCAAAATTTGTTTACCTGTAAAATGGGGAAGGGCTAAGATCCCTTCTCTCTCTAAAATCTATGATGCATTGAATTACCATAGCTAGCCAATCTTGGACACTAGATAGGATGTTAAAATTATACCTCTTTCTAGTGATACAATGTGTTTGAGGTGTTAGATGTATGTTTTATTTCACTTTCATTGTCCATCAATTTTGAGCACCTGAAGCAAATGACTCATTTGCCTCATCAGAATCTAATCCTATAATTAAAATTGTTAATAAATTTGGCAAATTGTAAAATTGTCTTAGTAAATAAATTGAGTTTACTGGAAAATCCTCATTTCATAATGTCAGCATGTCACACCCAGAAGGATCATCTGAAATCTAGTTCAACCAGCTACTGTCTGAGAAAACCCATTGATTCTATGAATCCATCCATGTACAGATAGAGAAACTGAGTTTAAATAGTTTAAATAGTTATTCATTGCTTTCTCTATTAACAAGAACAATAATAGTTTACATTTGTAAAGTGCTTTATAGGATAAAAAGCACTTTGCTTATATATCTGTACTCTCTCAAATCAGGAATTTCAGAATTGGAAGGTCCTCAGAAACTATCTTGTCTTATCCTTACCAGAATGAAAATTGGCTCCAGAACATATTTGACAAGTAGTCACCTAACCTGGGGACACATAGTACTCCTAAGGGAGCCTATTCTACTTTTGGACAGTTCTAATTTTTAAGATTTTTTTTTCTTTACTTTAGATCTAAATTAGTCTACTATAACTTACACTATTGATCTTAGTTTTCTTTTTTGAGACAAACAACAGACATAATACCATTTCTACATGACAGCTTTTCAAATACTTGAATATAATTACTGTGTTACCTCTGATTTCTTTAGGCTAAATAACCCTAATTACTTCCTATAATCCTCAGCAGGAATGACATTAGGCCCCTTTATCATTCTGGTTGGTCTCCTCTGCAAATTTTAACCTATTCTTACTCATGTAAATATTTTTACTAATATATGGTCAACACAAAATTGGAACTGAGGATGCCCAGCAATTGGGGAATGGCTGAATAAGCTGTGTTATATGATTGTAATGGAAAGTTATTGTAATGAAGGGAATGTTTTCAGAAAAACCTGGGAAGATTTATATGAGCTGATGTAAATTGAAGTGAGCAGAACTAGGAGACCTATCATACCATAATAGTATATTGTAATGATAAGCAACTATGAAAAGCAGCTACTCTGATCAAAACAAAGGTACATAACAATTCCAAAGGACTCATGATAAAAATATGGTGCACTTCTAGAGAGAAAAATGATGAACTCTGAATGGAAATTGAAGTATATTTTCTTTCATTTTCTTTATTTTTCGTTTTCCTTTTTCTCCCATGCAACATGCCTAATGTAAAAGTGTATTTTGTATAACAAAAAGTGTTTAATGGATATTGGATTTCTTGTCTTTTCATCAAATGGGGGAGTAGAGATGGAAGAAGGAAAAATATTCAGAAAGGAAAAAAATTATAGTGCCCAGAAATGAACAAAGTAGTCCAGATATTTAACCAGGATAGAGAATAGCAGAATTATTACTTTCTAGTCTTAGACATTATGTATAATTTAAAAAATATAGGCAAATTACAAATAGCTATATGTAAATAAGTCTTATAACCTGGAGATAAAGATAAACAGAGGAAAGACATTATGTGGTATGGTTAAGGTTCTTGGTAGAAGTTATTTATTTGTTATTTTTTTTTGGAACTTAAAGGAAACCAAGAAAGCCAGTAGGCAAAGACAAGGAGGCACAGGAGGTAAAGGCATCTTCTTCAAGGAACAACATAGTCAATAGCAAGAGGAATCTCAAGGAATTTAAAATCCAGTTGGAGAGAGAAAGTTTAATGTACTATATAGAATCTAGTGCTAAACCCCTTTATTCAACAGACTTTAAGCATCTACTATGTGCAAGGCATTATGGGAAATGACTATTTGATTATAATAGACAAAAATGTATGGGAAAGACAATGAATATTAATATAAATTAGAAGGACAACGTGTGATATGATCTGTAATTATGAGGGAAGCTTTCATGGAGTGATGGGTCTTCAGATGGGGCTAGAGTTAGTGCTAAGTGATGTATTTAAGGGCAGTTAGGTGGTGAAGTAAATAGAGCACTGGCCCCGAAGTCAGGAGGACCCACCTTTAAATCTAACTTCAGAAACTTATTATCTGTGTGACCCTGGGCAAGTTTCTTAACTCTATTTACCTTAGTTCCTCATTAATCAAATGAATAGAGAAGGAAATGGAAAACCAGTCCAGTATCCTTGCCAAGAAAACTCCAAATGGGATCATGGAAAATCAGGCACAACTGAAACAATTCAACAATGATGAGTTCTTATTGCAATGTCTGGTTCTTCCTTTTGCTCAGTTTCTCAGTCTGGACATGATATTTAAATCATATAAATATAGCAAACCAAAATACCAAAAAATTTCCTGAGATCCGAGATATTCTTTTGGAAAATATTATTTTAATATAATTCCATCAGTCTATAAAGGCCGGCATATCTAAAGTCCATGTGTGGTGTTGTCAGTATTCCTGTCAATGCATCACTTTCATGCCTTTAGCTGATAATTGTGGAATGTTTTTTATTGCACCATTTAAAGAATGTGATGACGTTTTCTCCATCAGACCCCGGTGCACACTAGTGTTTGGTCAGTGCTGGATTTACTTTCCCTTTAATTTTTTAAAGAAACCCCTGATGTTAATACAGTGATGAATCAGTTTTGGTTGAAGTAAGGGAAGCATCAGAGAAAAGAGAGATTGTAAAGACCAGACTTTTACCAGCAGATGAGAAGGAAGATGATTCATCTCACAACTAATTCACGTTTTTATACATTAAAGTTTACAGAGTACTTTCTTTATAACCCTGTGAAATAGAAAGTTATTATTCCAACTTGTTAGATAGAAAAACTGAGGCTCAAAGAAGCTATTAATTTTCCTGGGATCATGTAGCTTTTAAGTATTAGAGGCACAAGAACTGGATTCACTTTCTACCTCCAAATCCAGAGTCTTTGCATATTGCCTAGGGGTTTTCTTTTTAAGAGATTAAGAGATTATGAACCCCAGGATCACTCTTGGAAAGGAGGGCAATCTGGGGCAGCTAAGTGGCACAATAGGCACCAGACTTGGAATCAGAAGGACTGAGTTCAAATTCAGCTTCAGATACTTACTAGCTATGTGACTGATCATATCCTGTAACCCTGGTTATCTCATTCCCTCTTCTACCAAAAGCATGCCTATTCAATGGAAACATTTATAAAATCATGCCAGACTGAAAGAAATGGTCTCATAATCTCTAGTAAAACTGTACTACTTGTTCTCCAAATAGGGTTTCAGCACAGTGCTTGGTATGTAATAGATGCTTAAAAATGTTTATTGATTGATGGTCTGAGCTTTCCTTTCCTTTGCACCTGCACTCAGATTATTTCTGTACATTTGTAATGTCCCCCACTATTGAAATCCTACCTTTCCTTCCACTCTTCAGCTCCTTTCTACATTAAACCTTCCTTTGATTTCTCCTAACTAGAAATTATGAGACAGTAAAGTATTAGTATATTAGATTTGGAGACAACAACAACAGCTCGAGTTTGATTCTTGGTCCACCATTTTTCACTGTGTGATCTTGGGCAAGTCGCTTAATTTTGTGGACCTCAATTTCCTTATTTATAAAAATGAATTGGTCGTCCTAGATGACCTTGAGTAGGTCTAAATCAATGCTCCTATGATTCTTTCCATCTCTGCCCACTCACAAGATTTTTTTTTCTAAGACTTTGTTGCTGCTGCTGTTGAACTTGTCTGTCTTTGTATTAGTATTATTTTCCCAAATATCTTGTTTATTTATTTATTTTTAAATTGTAAGCTCAGTGGGATCAGAGACTGGGTCTTAATCTTTTTTGTTTTCCCTTTTCTTCTCTTCTAGCACTGAACCTGGATCTTACAACAGAAGTTAACTTCTCTGCCACTTCTTTGTGAAGGTCCTTGTAACCCCTCCTTCCCTGGACCTCTTCACTTCTTCCTTCCAACCTCATAAGGTATCCAATTCATATTGGAAAATAGGCTTGCTTAGATACCCGAAGAACTTATTTCAGGGGACAAATGAGATAATGTCCGCAAAAGCACTTTGTAAACACAGAACTCTATGATGATGATATTGATGATGATGGTGATGATTCTTTCTGAGGTTCTACATATTCCCTTGCTAGGGATGCCTCCTGGGTCTTCTGTTTCTCCCTTCTCTTCATTATATTCTCCTTAGCTCCCAGACTTGTTTTTTCAGGATTCTCTTTTTCTTTCCAATAAACAACATGCCCCTAATTATGTTCAACCACTTTCCAACAGGGTGCTTTCAGTGGGTCACAGCATTGATTGTAGCTGTTTAATATTACTGAGAGAACATCCCTTATCTTTTCTTTTAGGGCTCTCTGTGTAATATTCCTCTTTGAAAATGTTTTCCAGGTACTTTAATCCTCATAGGAGTGGCTGCTGGACAACAGGGCCATAGAAGTACATAAGACCACTCTGGCTCCCATGAATATGTTTTGAGACCTACAGCATGACACAACATTACCTTTTCCTAGTTGCCTCCTGTCCCTCATGAAAGTAGACATGTTTTCTCTTTGTTCCCACTCTAACCTTCAGCCCTCAATCATTGAAATTCATAATGGTAGTTCAAAATTTAAGTCCTGCTCCTACTGTTTGGTATCAGTGAGCTCTTGAGCAAGCTATTAAATCCCCTCAGTTCAGATGCCTTATCTGTAAAATGAGATGGGAAAGTGGGGGTAGGTGGTGGGGAGGTAGAGGGAATCCCTTCTTTCCTTCCTTTTAGGTTATTTTAGGGATCAAATGAAATAATGGGCTTAAAGGCACTGCATAAAGCTTGGAGGGCTATGCCATGTGATGCTAAGGCTGTTGTAAAAATGGAATTAATTTCAGGAATTTAGTTCAGTTATATCAGTCCTGTCTGTTTCTCTGTGATCCCATTTGGATTTTTTTTTTTTTTTTTTTTTGGCAAGGATACTGAAGTGGTTTATCAGCTTATTTTACAGATGAGAAAACTGAGGCACACAAGGTTAAGTGACTTATCCAAGATCATACATACAGCATGTCTGAAGCTGGATTTGAAGTCAGGAAGATGAGTCTTCCTGACTCTGGGCCCTGTTCTCTATCCATTGTATCATTAACTATTGGGTACCTACTAAATGCCTAATACTTTGCTGGGTCATGAGGCTGGAACAGAGATGATGTCATTGGTATGGAGAACTCCTAGAGGAAAGTTTCTTCTGCCATTTCAGATCAGCATATAGTTTGCAATTTATAATATTAAGAGGTTTGCCTGAAGCACGGAAAAGTTAAATGATTTGCCCAACTATAAAACTGTGTATACCCTTTGACTCAGCAATACCATTACTAGGTCTGTACCTCAAAGAAATCAAAGAAAAGAAAAAAAGGCCAATCTATACAGATATATTTATATCATATTTTTTTGTAATGGTAAAACACTGAGGGGAGGGAAGCACATCAGTTGGGGAATGGCTGAAGAAGTTGTGGTGTATGATTGTGATGGAAGAAATTGTGCTATTATTTGTGCTATTGTGCTACTGTGCTGTAAGAAATGAGCAGGACGCTTTCAGGAAAACTTGGGAAGATCTATATGAACTGATGCAAAGTGAAGTCAGGAGGACCCATACATAGGTCATTATACACAATAATAGAATTATTGTAATGATGATAAACTGTGAAAAGCTCTGGTTAATACAGTGATCTAAGACAATTCAAAATTGTGCATGATGAAAAAATACTTTCTACCTCCAAAGAGAGGACTGATATACTAACTCTGAGTGAGAATTAAAGTATAGTTTTCTTGTTTTATTTTTCTTGTTTTTTGATATGACTAATATATATATATATATATATATATATATGTTTTGCATGATTTCATATGTGTGATGTCATGTTGCTTACCTTTTCAGTAGATATGGGAGGGAGAAAAAAAGAGGGAGAGAATATGGAACCTAAAATTTTAAAAAGAATGATAAAAATAATGATTTTTTTAAAGAAAGGAAAAAAAAGGAAAAAAAGTGATTTGCCCAGGATCACAAACAACCAATACATGTCAGGGGCAGAATTTAAATCTACATTTTCTTTTCTTTAAAGGCTGGCTTTCTCATGAACTTGTCTTATTTTTTGTACTTCCCTTCAAGGAACTTTTATAAGAATTTAAAGAGGAGACAGGATAGATTATCATAGGACTAAAAGACAAAAAATTCTAGAAAGCTTGGAGAACTGATCACTTTTAGGAGTGGGGGTGGTAGATGAGAGGAGGCTTCATGGATGAAACTGATCTAGGCTTTGAAGAAAGAAAAGGATATAAATAAGCAAAAGTAAGTGGGAATTTCCTTCCAGCCATAGGAGGTGGATAAATACAGAAAGTCAAGAGTCCACAAATTGAAATCAAGGAATAGCTAACAGTCTGCTTTGGCAGGAACAGAGAGTGCACCAAGAGGGATAATGTGGAATAAGGCTGAAATAGTAGTTTGGAATCGGATTGTAGAGAGACTTAAGTTTCAAGCTCAAAAGTCAACATCTTATTCTAATAGTAATAGTGAAGGTTTTTGAGCAGGTGGATGACATGGTTAGATTGTGCATTAGGAAAATTATTTTGTCATTTGGTTGAAGAATTTAGGTTCTCTGAGGACAAGGGAGAGAGGCTTTAATTTTCTTTGTATCTACAGTGCTTGGCTTGGCACATAGTAATCACTTAAATACTTGTTAACTTGCTGGAGAGGGGAGACAAGAGAGAAGAATTAGAAGACTATTATAATAGTCAAAGCAAGCAATGATATTGCATATGTTTCTGAAATAGAATGGTAGCCTTAGGAATATAGATGAAGGGACACAGAATCATCTATTTCTTAGATATGATGCTACTCAAGCATTGTGCCTTTCTGTGTTTTAGCAAACAGTTACAGCTGTCACAGCTGGAGGCAATGCAGCCCCCTTTCCTTCCTCCTTCCTTGCTGGAGCCCCTGTCCCCACACAAATAGCTTTGAGTTCTCCAATAACTTATATTCCCAGGGAGCCCAGAAGAATGGATTAGTGCTGTTCATTCTTCATTGTAATAAATGAATATTATTGCAGCCTGGGCAGAGAAATGCCACTTGCTATGGATGTATTTGGGGCTCTGCCCAGAAGGAATCATGTGCTGGGTAGGTTATTTATAATTTGCTGCAGATTTATAAAGCTGAGGGTGAAGGCTGTTCCCCCTTGTCAGCTTTTCCTGCCTTGGAGAGGAGTAAAGTATAGAATCGTAAGTTTCTGGGGGCACAAATTGAGTATTAAAGTACTATTTTTATCTACTCTCTGGTCCCCCAAGTGCAGATATGACATAGCAGACCTTTTCATCACCTCCTGGTAACCCTCAGCTAATACCTTCTATTGCAGGGCTAATGCTACAGGAATGGAATGGTTCATGGTCTCTGCTAGGGGTGGAATTGGTGATGAATTTTCTCTACCATATAAACTATAATTCAATATTACTAATCTAGTGAATTCATTTCCTCCTGCCCTAAAAATCTGTCCTCTGTAGCTCAATTTTCTGTTATATATATTTGACTTTTAAAAAGCTACTCCTTGCCTGACTTTTGTCTCTCCTAAATTATTCCCAGCCCTTTTCCATTGTCTAAGCTAGAATAGTCTGAAGATTTTTTGATGGCTTTCATTTTGATATTGCATATGTTTCTGAATATGCCTTTCCTTCCAACCTTACAAGGGGAGTCTTCTCATGTAATAAAGATTAAAAAATAGCAACAAATAAAACAGCTCAGCAGCATTAATTGAGAAACCAACTGCTCTAGACAACATCTAAAACATTGTACACCCATTCTGCCCCTCCAATGAAGAGGAATTCACATTTTTCTTGTTTCTTTTTTAGACTAAGGTTGGTCGTTTTAATTATTCAGCTTTTATTTTCATTTTATTGTTTTTTCCCCATCTGTTTACATTGTTACAATCATATTTGTTATTTTCCTATTTCTGATGACTTCACTTTGTATCAGTTCTTATAAAATTTCCCACCTTTCTTCAAATTCTTCAAGCTCCTTTTTTCTCTGATGTAGTAGTAGCACATTATGTTTATCTATTACATTTTGTTTAGTTATTATCTGATAGATACCAACGTTGTTTTTAGCTTTTCGATACCACAAAAGTGCTATTATAATTTTTTTTTGCATGTATGGAATCTTTCTGCTTTTAGCTTTGTTGGG